>NC_061109.1:57414868-57424868 GCF_015104395.2 Macrobrachium nipponense
ATATATATACTATATATATATATATATATATATATTTATATTTATATATATATATATAGTATAATATATATATATATATGTATGTATGTATAGATATATATAGATATAAATATATACATATATATATACATATATATATATATATTTATATATATATCTATATAGATATATATATATATATATATATATATATGTATGTATGTATATGTCTATACATAAAGAAAGAGAGACATGACAAAAAGTTTGAAAATCGTCTTTATGTCCAATATATAAGTAAAGTCCTAATAACGAGATTCACTAAACATAACAGAACGTTGTATATCCTAGTTATATGATTAAAAGGTCGAGATTCGTGGGAAAACTTTAGGGCTAGAGAGACAATATGTTTCCTGATAATGAACACTAAAGGTTTCACATTATTCAGAATAGAGTTGCATAGAATATAGCATTTAGGCCAGACGCTAAGGGCAGCTAGGGCCCGAAGGACGTTGTAAAGATCCTTAAATAATGCCTACAGTGCACCACGTAAGGGGAATTAACGGCAAAACCCACTACGGAACTTTATTCAGAGATTTAGACTTTCAAGAAAGGTTGATAAAAATAAGAACAGTGAACTTTCTTAACAGTAAAATTCATTCAATATATTCTAAGAAGTAAATCTAGGTTAAATTGTCCTTTATCGTAATCCGAAGTATCTTCAGCCTTTATTTAAGAGAAATACTTAGAAAATAAATTCTACTTATGTAATATCTCGCGAATTTTAGAAACCCATGAACATAACCCTTGGGAAACAGGGCTACCTCACTGGCTACTTGTGTATAATTCCCATTCCATGAACTACTAGAACTCAAGGCCTTCTCTTATACCTACCAATTAATATCATTGGGTGAAGCAGATTTCTAAATTTCAGACAATCTTGAGACTAACAAGTCTGGAAGGGGTTTAAATAGTTTATTATATGTAATTATAAAAGAAACACAGACAATTACCAAACACATAGCTCAAAATAATTTAGAAACTTCAGCGAGAATTCCCACCTTTCATAAACCTATATTCTTAATACGATCCTAAATGCCACCAAAATATTTCAAGAAATATTTTTAAAAGCAATTAGATTTTAATGGATCTATATTTAAGATTTCCTATCAATATAATTGATCATAACCTGACATTAAAAGGGATATGTAATTAGAATAAAACTAAGAGAACTGAGGAATGAATCACACTTTGAAGTTGCATCGGCCAGTATAAATAGGACGCTTTTAGGCATCAAATACTACATAAGGTCTCCTGCACTTGAACACAACAGTGTCAACTCAGTTACTTTTTCTGCTCTCTGACTTTTGCAGCATTTAGGTATCACATCTGAACACATTTTATTGGTACTTTTCTCAATGAAAACATATTGTTTTTGCGTGTAAATATTGATTCAAATGGCCTTTTAAACTTCAGAGAACACTGTTAAATTATAGTAAAAAAATACATTCACCTTTGGAAAGATTTTGAGTATCTGTGTTAAGTATATATATATATATCAAAGTTATTCGTATTACTGGAACTCATTTTTATTCTGTTTTCTGGTTTATTATTAAACTAAGCTGTTCCATTTGCTTCAGTTGCTTCAGGTGGAAAGATGTTGAGAATCTTCGTTAAGTTCTTCCTGGTTGCTGTGAGTATATCTGTCTTAAAATTATATATGCAAAGTATATGCTAAAGATTCTTTTCTGTCTTATACCCATCAGGGCATAATTGGCACCTGAAAATATTCTGGGCAATTTTTGCCACTCGTACCCCACAAATGTTTAACTTCTCATATATGACAGGTGTTGTGCATTTGCTGGGCCCATGGAAGCGTAGTTGAAGCTCATTTGAAGAATGCCCTTGAGATGGTCCCAAAGCAAGACGGGTAAATAAAAAGTCACTCTCAGATGAAGTACTAACACAACGAAATACACTGAATTTTCTTACTGTAAGACTTTAGAACAATCATCATATAAACAAAGGTTTGACGTCTCTTAATCAATAACAACTAATCTCAGTACTTCCAACAAAGCCTAAGGAAAACAACTCGTATGTAAAGGTGACCTAATTGTGTTATTCTTTTGACAGGGATTGTTATCTTGACTGCGTTGCCGCTTATCCATATAGTGCGGTAGAAGGGATGGATGAATGGTGCAATACTAATTGCAATTGGGTTCCTCCATACTGCCCCAGAACTCACTGCAGGTGTATCTTGATCTGTGATTAGGATGTAACTCCTGTTGCAAAATAAACTGCAAAAAAGATCAGAGATTTTTGACAACTGACCATTTCACCCAATCAGACCATAAGAATTTATCCTTATGTCAAGTGGTTTGACATTCTATTCATTCTGAAATCAATTCTAAATGAGCACATTATTTCGGAAATTTTCTGGTTGTTAAATGTATTGAAATGTTATGCTTTTAACTTGTAATTAATTCTAAATGAGCACAACATTATAAAATTTACTAATTTAGGAGTCTGTCATAAAATGATGATTTATAATGTTTGGGAAATAATGCGCATTGCTTTTTCAGTGAATTGGATTCTTTTGGATTTTTTTAGTTACTAAACAAAGGTTATTAATTAATAAAGACTGAATGCAGCACAATTTCTCTGGTTTTATTTCAAAAATTATATTAACTATATTCCTAAACTTATGTTAGCTATAACGACAGATAACTTACAATCAAATGTTTGGGAATCTTATGCAAACAATGTAATGCAAAAGGAGATTTGCTATACTTTCTTGATGAAGTTCAAAATGGAAAAAGAGGATCTGCTTTTAGCCATAACTGAATGAATCCGAGGATGTCGCTTTAGATCTTTCACCACTCAGTGCTTAGCAAACTTTATTATTTTCATAATATTAGGATGCTGTGACTTCATTTTTCTAAAGATTTGGTAACAAAATGTCCTTTATCTGGTAGATACTGTAAGCAATCTAAGGGAATTCTGAATATTAGGAGATTTTATTACCTTGTCTATCTCTAAAGGAATTCAGGTGGAAATGTCAAAACTGGAATGTGGAATCAATTCCATTTTCCGGGTTAGAGTGGATATGTCATTTCACACACTAACATTTTTTAACATAATAAGATTAGGAAAAGATTCCCTTCCTATGTTCAGTGGAAGAAAAATGTGTGCTCTCTTGTACCCTTCCAAAGCATTGTGATCATCCCAGCAATTATAGCTGAGGAATTATATATCCCTCAACATAAAATTATTTAGTAACTTACAGGAAATGGAACTACTCAATGGAAGAAATATTCACCCTTGAGCACTAACCTAAATTAATTACCAGTAAGCAAAGAAACTTAGGGCAAAGCTAAGGCATGAGCACAAAGCAGTAACTCAGGAAAACACTGAGACTTGCAGTGAGAAAGTGTTTCCACACTATGGATGGTAAAAGAGGGAATCATTTGATTATCAGAGTTGAAATTGCATTCACACCAAGAGAGAAATTAATACAAACAAGGAGTGGTCCGATTTCCAGTTTCCTCGGTATGCGTGCACTATTTTCCCCTGACTCATAAATTATAAATAGTATGTTTCTAACTTAACGTGGAGTGGCCTTCGTAATGATTACTCGTAATCATTATTACTCATACTAACAACAAGTGTCAAGTAAAATTTTCACAAATTAGACACGTTCTTATATTCTCAATTATAAGTGGAAATGAAAAATAATTGAACAGAAATATAGTCTCTAAATTCAGTTTATAAATTAAAATATGCTAAAATCTACGGACAGCTGGCCGCTCTTTTTTAACCAAGGGAAAGAACAATACATTCATATTTTATTAGACATCCTTTTTCTGTACTCTTTTACATGCACATTATTCAGTTTTACATTTCCATTCTGATAAATAAAATTCCTGTACCTTTCATTTAATGTGAAAGACCTTTTTATGACCTACCTACACTCCAATTAGAACATCAACAACAACAAAGCAGCTTTTAGGTATACTCCCCGAGCAAGTGAATACAGGCTGTAAAACTAAGTGGCAAACTTTGATGGGAAATTATACTCTTGCCTATAAGTAAAGCAAAAGATAAAGGCATAAAATGAGGCTTCACTTCTGAGGATACCAAGGACCCAAAGCAGAAATCGGAATTCGGAGGAAATGGAAGGAATTCGATATTCACATCACACTCTTGTGACAAATTATGTGAACTATAAATTAGAGAACAAGTATCAATTATGTGCCAGGTGTTATCTCATTCTAAAACCCCCATATAAGCCGTAATTTCTGGGATGAAAGTCTCTCTCTCTCTCTCTCTCTCTCTCTCTCTCTCTCTCTCTCTCTCTCTCTCTCTCTCTCAGGTGGTAACGCTTGAGTAACGATTGCAATTGCAGCATTAAACAGGTTACTTAATCCGCAATTAATAAACGCTCTATGTTCATCACCAGCATCATACATAGAAATGTAACTCAAATCTCTCTCTTCCTTTAGGTGTTCTAGTAGTGATACAAGTATAGAAACCACAGATAAAGCTTCTGTTTAAATCCTTCTCCTGCAGATATTCCCATGCAACGAACGCCCTTTTTAGTGAACGTAGATAAGGAGAATGTGGTTTGTTAACCAGAACCAATATCAGTCTGTAAGGAGAGACCATCATCACAAAATACTATATTTTCAGTAATTACAAGTGAATTTCTTTCATTTCTATGTAACGTATAAGTTTAAATAGGACATTTGTTCAAGAATTACTATAAAAAAGATCAAATTATATGTATAACATTCCTCTTCTTCTTCTTCTTCTTCTTCTTCTTCTTCTTCTTCTTCCCAGCTTTTTCCCTATTCGGGGTAACCGTTTTTAATGAGTCTCTTTCATCTACCTCTGTCCTGTGTCATTTCCTCCCTTACTCACTTCTCCCTCACATCATCTCTAATGCAATCTCTCCACCTGGTCGTAGGTCTTCCTCTCCTTCGTGTTCCATCCACCTCCATGTCCATCATTCTCTTGCCATGTGTTGCTCTTCTCTTCTCATCAGTGGCCCATACCACCCTCTTAACCTTGCCTCTTGCACTTTCTTTGATGCATCAGTGACCTTTAATGTACCCCTAGTATGTTCATTTCTAACCCTGTCCCTTTTGGTTACTCCACTCATCGACCTAAGAATCCTCATCTAGGTTACGTCCAACTTTCTGCCCTCTGTTTTCTTTAGTGGTGCTGCTTCCAATCCATAAGTCATTGCTGGTCTGACCACTGCCTTGTGCACTCCTCCCTTTAATCTTATAGGGACTTTCCTATCACATATGACACCAGACACCTTCCTCCAGTTGTTCCAACTTCACTGAATCCGGTTGTTAATTTCCTCTTCCATGTTCCCCTCATTGTCAATCACTGAGCCAAGGTACTGTCTTTTTCCTGCTTATCCTTAAACCTCTACTCTCCAAAGCATATCTCCATCGTTCAAGCTTCCCCTCCAGTTCTTCCCTGTTCTCGGCTACCAAGACTATGTCATCTGCATAGCGCAGACACAATGGTGGCTCCTCCCTGACATCCCCTGTTAACACATTCAAGACGATGTTAAACAGAGGTGGGCTCAGAGCGGATCCCTGATGTAGCCCGACTCCAACTTGGAAATTTTCTGTTCTTCCAACTGTAGAACTGACGCTGTTCTTTTACATTTCTATACATCTCCCTGATCATCCTGACACACTTCTCTATCACTCCTCTCTCCCTGAGACATCTCCATATTTCCTGACGTGGTACTCTGTCATATGCCGTCTCAAGGTCTATAAAGGCCATATGCAAGACGTTTTGCTTCTCTCTGTACTTTTCCATAATTTGTCTCAGAGCGAAAATACCATCCACAGTACTGAGCCCCTTCATGAATCCTATTTGCTGTCTACCGATGAAAACTTATTGCCGTAATCTTTCATCCATAATTCTTTCAAATACCATCAGTGTATGTGACATGAGCTTTATTCTTCGATCATTTTCACAACACTGAATATGTATAACATTATTACCCATTTAATACGTACACCAATCGGAGCCTGAAATAAACAAAATCAACCAACTGGTGAGGTATTATTTATTTACTTACCTGGTAGAGGTTCTGTCATTGCTTTTGAACCTCATACTATACCAAAAATAACTGGAATTTCTCTTTCCAAAGCAGCTGTTATAGTCCCTTTTACCACTCAATGTGTTAGATGCTGTAGTGTTAGTATAGTCAATCAGTAAAAGTCCTAAAGAAGACATTTTCCATTGAAGATTCCATTAATGATTTATATCTTCAGTTGAGCCAAACTCCCTGAGGATGTGCAATTACTTCTTCAGAAATTCAAGCGAAGATGCAATGCATAACTATCCTAGTATAATTCTTGTATTTTAACGATGTACTTAAATTTTCATTTCATTTTCTTATTGCGTCTATTTTTCTAACCAGTGATCTCCTCTTTCTGTAATTCCCATTACCTTCTATTACTTCTTTCTTATTAACACCATATTCTCTGGAAACTTTAATTTCCATTCACTGGCCCCTGTGATGAGATTGTGCCATACGAATAAGGTTCATCTTCTGAATAATAATAATAATAATAATAATAATAATAATAATAATAATAATAATAATAATGGGTTAGGTCATCAATTGACTGGTTAAGCAACATCGATGCTGGTCAGTCATTGGATGGGTGACCGCTCTCCTCGGCATTGATTGTTTGGGAAAGGATCTTTACCATAATCTCCTCAATCTACTCAGCTGTAAATGAGTACCTATTCCTGATGGGGTAGGGTCCAGAACTGATGGAGAAACGAATACCAACACCACCAGCACAATCAACCCAACAGAAACCCAAACAGCAACCCCCTTGGAAAAGGCGCCTGGAAAAGCAAATTATGGTGATGAAATCTGACTTGAGTAAACTGAAAGAGATGGCAGAAAAAAGGCTAAGAAGCAAGAAAACAAGGGACGAACTCAACGAGAAATACACAGTACAGGAGAGTGGACTAAACAACACAATAGAAGATGTAAAAAAGAGGCTTAAGGCCAAAGCACATAAGATCCAACGGTACATGAACAGGAATAAGGGATACCAACAGAACAAGCTATTCGGAGCTAACCAGAAAAGACTATAGAGCCAACTAAGAGGGGAAGACAACCACCAAGAAAGTCCTGACACCGAACCAAGTAAGACACTCTGGGAAAACATATGGAGCAATCCGGTATCACACAACAAACATGCAACATGGCTCCAGGAAGTCAAGGCAAAAGAAACAGGGAGAATAAAAAAAAGATTCACTGACATCACGAGAGACACCATCTAAGAAAATGCCAAACTGGAAAGCCCCAGGTCCCGATGAATTCCATGGATACTGGCTCAAAAACTTCAAGGCCCTACACCCACGAATAGCAGAACGACTCCAGCATTGTAGCCAGTAACTACAGTCCTATCACCTGCCTACCAATAATGTGGAAGTTACTAAAAGGTATCATCAGTGAAAGGCTATACAACTACCTAGAGGATAAAAACACCATCCCCCACCAACAGAAAGGCTGCAGAAGGAAGTGTAGGGGCACAAAACAAAAGGCCAGCTCCTGATAGACAAAATGGTAATGAAGAACAGTAAGAGAAGGAAAACCAACCTAAGAGTGGCATGGATAGACCATAAGAAAGCCTTCGACGTGATGCCACACACATGGCTAATAGAATGCCTGAAAATATATGGGGCAGAGGAAAACACCATCAGCTTCCTCAAAAATACAATGCGCAACTGGAATACAATGCTTACAAGCTCTGGAATAAGACTAGCAGAGGTGAATACCAATAGAGGGATCTTCCAGGGCGAATCACTGTCCCCACTACTCTTCGTTGTAGCCATGATTCCCATGACAAAAGTACTACAGAAGATGGATGCCGGGTACAAACTCAAGAAAAGAGGCAACAGAATCAACCATCTGATGTTCATGGACGACATCAAGCTGTATGGTAAGAGCATCAAGGAAATAGATACCCTAATCCAGACTGTAAGGATTGTCATCAGGATGTAGTTTGGAATAGAAAAATGGGCCTTAGTCAACATACAAAAGGGCAAAGTAACAAGGACTGAAGGGATAAAGCTACCAGATGGGAGCAACATCAAACACATGGATGAGACGGAATACAAAAACCTGGGAATAATGGAATGAGGGGATGAAGGACGCGATCAGGAAAGAATATATGCAGAGACTCAAGGCGATACTCCAGTCAAAGCTCAACGCTGGAAATATGATAAAAGTCATAAACACATGGGCAATACCAGTAATCAGATACAGCACAGGAATAGTGGAATGGACGAAGGCAGGACTCACCAACATAGACCAGAAAACTAGGAAACATATGAGAATACACAAAGCACTACACACAAGAGCAAATACGGACAGACTGTACAAAACACGAAAGGAAGGAAAGAGAGGACTACTAAGTATAGAGGACTGCATCAACATCGAGAGCAGAGCACTGGGGCAATATCTGAAAACCAGTAAAGACGAGTGGCTCAATAGTGCATGGGAAGAAAGACTGATAAAAGTAGACGAATACCCACATATATACAGCGAAACGAGAATGACAAACAGAACAGAGGAATGGCACAACAAACCAATGCACGGACAATACGTGAGATAGACTAAAGTACTGGCCAGCGATGAAACATGGCAATGGTTACAGAGGGGAGAGCTTAAGAAGGAAACTGAAGGAATGATAACAGCGGCACAAGATCAGGCCCTAAGAATCAGATATGTTCAAAACACGATAGATGGAAATAACATCTCTCCCATATGTAGGAAGTGCAATACGAAAAATGAAACCATAAACCACATAGCAAGCGAATGTCCGGCACTTGCACAGAACCAGCACATAAAGAGGCATGATTCAGTGGCAAAAGCCCTCCACTGGAGTCTGTGCAAGAAACACCAGCTACCTTGCAGTAATAGGTGGTACGAGCACCAAACTGAAGGAGAGATAGAAAACGATCAGGCAAAGATCCTCTGGGACTATGGTATCAGAACAAATAGGGTGACACGTGCAAATAGACCAGACGGTACGTTGATTGACAAAATCAAGAAGAAAGCATCACTCATTGATGTCGCAGTACCATGGGACACCAGTTGAAGAAAAAGAAAGGGAAAAAATGGATAAGTATCAAGACCTGAAAATAGAAATAAGAAGGATATGGGATATGCCAGTAGAAATTGTACCCATAATCATAGGAACACTAGGCACGATCCTAAGATCCCTGAAAAGAAATCTGGAAAAACTAGAGGCTGAAGTAGCTCCAGGGCTCATGCAGAAGAGTGTGATCCTAGAAAAGGAGGACATAGTAAGAAGAGTGATGGACTCCTAAGGAGGCAGGATGCAACCCGGAACCCCACACTATAAATACCACCCAGTCGAATTGAGGCAACAGTAAATAATAAGTAAAGAAATTTTGGTGGAAAATATAACTTGTTTTTTTCTGCAGTTAAATGGGGCAAAGCAGAACAACGCTATATCGAAAATCCAAATGTATGAAATTTATGAAAATTATGATCAACCAATTAATTTAAAATACTTAAATAATTTTATTGATCTCTTTCCTCTCTATACAAGATCAGATCCTATTCTCGGGGACAAATTGAGGCTTTTCCAGTAATAGCTGTTAGCTCTTTCATTTGACAAGATTTCGTTGAATATAACATCCCATTAATACTTTTTTCCTCTTAAAGAGGCAAAGTCAATTGTAGATATAAAATCAGTGTATAAATATAAACAGAATAAAGCATGAGATTAGCTGGTGCATCTCCTCTTTATTGATTGAAAAACATTATTTCATCGTTAGTACTAACGAAAAATCAGGTAGATAAAACATGATAAACAGTAAACATTCCTTTACAATTCATGAATTGTTTTGTTAGCATATGAATTACATCGGGTTACGACAAAACGAAAGCAATTTTTGATGCGAATACAATGTGCTTATTTTCAAACAATTAGCAAAAAGA
>NC_061109.1:57427368-57453865 GCF_015104395.2 Macrobrachium nipponense
GGATCCCCGACGTCTGCGCCTCCTAGAAGACCTCCATATAGGAAAGGAGAAACCAAATATAAATATCACCCAGAAGACGTTTTTCGTTTCTCCTTCCCACCGCCGCCCGGAGAGCAGCGGACGACCCAGACAACTCAAGATAATCAGGAGCCCCCAAAGAATGATAGGAATCCTACTATGTTGTTGTTATTTTTGATTTAGCTGACCTTGTGTCAGCACGGGCTCTTGCTCACCGACCAGCCCGTAAGAAGTCCTGCTACAGACGGAATTCCTGACGTTCACCCTAGGCACACTACTGTGGCGCTCGCACAACAGAATCCCCGAGGCCTTCGAGGCGAGACCCACGACTTTGCCCAAGAACCGGCCTGACCAATGCGAATCCAACTCTAAGTCCGCAGATTTTCTTGATAACTAATTTAATAACAATAATAATAATTAATAATAAATAATAATAAATAATAATAATAATAACAATAATAATAAATAAATAATAATAAATGGAATAAAATTAATAATGGAATTTTAATAATTACTAATAAGAATAAAACAATAATAATTAATAATAATAATAATAAAATAAAAAACTATCGGAACAACCAGAAAAGACTATACAGCCAACTAAGAGGGAAGAAAACCACCAAGAAATTCCTGAAGCCGAACCAAGTAAGAGACTCTGGGAAAACATATGAAGCAATCCGGTATCACACAACAAACATGCAACATGGCTCCAGGAAGTCAAGGAAGAAGAAACAGGGAGAATAAAAACAAAGATTCACTGACATCACGACAGACACAGTCAGACACCAAACTAAAAGAAAATGCCAAACTGGAAAGCCCCAGGTCCCGAAGAAGTCCGTGGATACTGGCTCAAAAACTTCAAGTCCCTACATCCACGAATAGCAGAACAACTCCAGCATTGTATCTCAAATCACAACGCACCCAAATGGATGACCACAGGGGAAGAACATCCTTAGTACAAAAAGACAAGAGTAAGGGAAATATAGCCATAACTACAGGCCTATCACCTCCCTACCAATATTGTGGAAGTTACTAACAGGTATCATCAGTGAAAGGCGGATACAATTACCATAGAGGAGACAAAACACCATCCCCCACCAACAGAAGGCTGCAGAAAGAAGGAAGTGTAGGGGCAAAAAAACCAGCTCCTGATAGACGAAATGGTAATGAAGAACAGTAAGAGAAGGAAAACCAACCTAAGAGTGGCATGGATAGACATAAGAAAACCTTCGACATGATACCACACACATGGCTTTAATAGAATGCCTGAAAAATATATGGGCAGAGGAAAACACCATCAGCTTCCTCAAAATACAATGCACAACTGGAATACAATACCTACAAGCTCTGGAATAAGACTAGCAGAGGTGAATATCAGGAGAGGGATCTTCCAGGGGGACTCACTGTCCCCACTGCTCTTCGTAGTAGACATGATTCCCATGACAAAAGTACTACAGAAGATGGATGCCGGGTACCAACTCAAGAAAAGAGGCAACAGAATCAACCATCTGATGTTCATGGACGACATCAAGCTGTATGGTAAGAGCATCAAGGAAATAGATACCCTAATCCAGACTGTAAGGATTGTATCTGGGGACATCAGGATGGAGTTTGGAATAGAAAAATGCGCCTTAGTCAATATACAAAAAGGCAAAGTAACGAGAACTAAAGGGATAATGCTACCTGATGGGAGCAACATCAAACACATAGATGAGACAGGATGCAAATACCTGGGAATAATGGAAGGAGGGGATATAAAATATCAAGAAATGAAGGACACGATCAGTAAAGAATATATGCAGAGACTCAAGGCAATGCTCAAGTCAAAACTCAACGCCGGAAATATGATAAAAGCCATAAACACATGGGCAGTGCCACTAATCAGATACAGAGCAGGAATAGTCGAATGGACGAAGGTAGAACTCCACAACATAGATCAGAAAACCAGGAAACATATGATAATACACAAAGCACTACACCCAAGAGCAAATACGGACAGACTATACATAACACGAAAGGAAGGAGGGAGAGGACTACTAAGTATAGAGGACTGCGTCAACATCGAGAACAGGGCACTAGGACAATATCTGAAAACCAGAGAAGACAAGTGGCTCAAGAGTGCATGGGAAGAAGGACTAATGAAAGTAGACGAAGACCCAAAAATATACAGAGACAGGAGAATGACAGACAGAACAGAGGACTGGCACAACAAACCAATGCACGGACAATACATGAGACCTACTAAAGAACTAGCCAGCGATAACACGTGGAAATGGCTACAGAGGGAAGAGCTAAAGAAGGAAACTGAAGGAATGATAACAGCGGCACAATATCAGGCCCTAAGAACCAGATATGTTCAAAGAACGATAGACGGAAATAACATCTCTTCCATATGTAGGAAGTGCAATACGAAAAATGAAACCATAAACCACATAGCAAGCAAATGCCCGGCACTTGCACAGAACCAGTACAAAAAGAGGCATGATTCAGTGGCAAAAGCCCTCCACTGGAGCCTGTGCAAAAAACATCAGCTACCTTGTAGTAATAGGTGGTACGAGCACCAACCTGAGGAGTGATAAAAAACAATCAGGCAAAGATCCTCTGGGACTATGGTATCAGAACAGATAGGGTGATACGTGCAAATAGACCACACGTGACGTTGATTGACAAAGTCAAGAAGAAAGTATCACTCATTGATGTCGCAATACCATGGGGCACCAGAGTTGAAGAGAAAGAAAGGGAAAAAATGGATGATAAGTATCAAGATCTGAAGATAGAAATAAGAAGGATATGGGATATGCCAGTGGAAATCGTACCCATAATCATAGGAGCACTAGGCACGATCCCAAGATCCCTGAAAAGGAATCTAGAAAAAATAGAGGCTGAAGCAGCTCCAGGACCCATGCAGAAGAATGTGATCCTAGAAACGGCGCACATAGTAAGAAAAGTGATGGACTCCTAAGGAGGCAGGATACAACCCGGAACCCCACACTATAAATACCACCCAGTCGAATTGAAGGACTGTGATAGAGCAAAAAAAAAAAAAAAAAAAAAAAAAAAAAAAAAAAAATAAATAATAATAATAATACTAATAATAAATAATAACATAATATAATAATAATAATAATAATTATAATATTCTATGGGCATAGTTCCAACATGGCAGCCTATTATTAATTTGCATATGCTTAAGGATTTCAGGTGGCACATTTTCCTGTATGGCCGCCAAGTCAAGAAGCAATGACGTCATTCTGCATATGTTAAATCGATGGTATTTATTACTTAAATCTTCTATATCAATATATTTCAATGTCAACCCAATCACTTATGAACACACACATAAACACATAAAAGCATATTTACTAAATACACACACACATACACACACATATATATACATATATCTATATATATTATTATATATATATATGATAATATAATATATTTATATATATCATATATTATATAAGTATATATATATATATATGTATATATATATATAATATAATATATATAATATATATATATATATATATATAGATTATTATACCTATATATGTATATATAATTATATATATATATATATATTATATATATCTAATATATATAATAATATATATTATATATTTAATGTAATATATCTATATAGATATATATATAATATATTATAATGTATATATATATATTCATAATGTATATATATGTGCATGTGTGTGTGAGTCTATAAATATATACAAACACACACACACACACACACACACACGCGCGCAACAAACACACACACACACACACACACACACACCACACACACACACACACATATATATATATATATATATATATATATATATATATATACATATTATAGATATACTTAGAAAGAAAGAGAGAAAGAGAGAGACATGACTAAAAGTTTGAAAAATCGTCTTTATGTCCAATATATAAGTAAAGTCGTAATAACGAGATTCACTAAACATAACGGAACATTGTATGTCCTAGTTATATGAGATTCGTGGGAAAATTTCAGGGCTTCAGAGACAATATGTTTCCTGATAATGAACACCAAAGGTTTCACATTATTCAGAATAGAGTTGCATAGAATATAGCATTTAGACCAGACGCTAAGGGCAGCTAGGGGAATTAACGGCAAAACCCACTACGGAACTTTATTCAGAGATTTAGACTTTCAAGAAAGGTTGATAAAAATAAGAACAGTGAACTTTCTTAACAGTAAAATTCATTCAATATATTCTAAGAAGTAAAACTAGGTTAAATTGTCCTTTATCGTAATCCGAAGTATCTTCAGCCTTTATTTAAGAGAAATACTTAGAAAATAAATTCTACTTTTGTAATATCTCGCGAATTTTAGAAACCCATGAACTTAACCCTTGGGAAACAGGGCTACCTCACTGGCTACTTGTGTATAATTTCTATTCCATGAACTACAAGAACTCAAGACCTTCTCTTATACCTACCAATGAATATCATTGGGTGAAGCAGATTTCTAAATTTCAGACAATCTCGAGACTAACAAGTCTGGAAGGGGTTTAAATAGTTTATTGTATGTAATTATTAAAGAAACACAGACAATTACCAAACACATAGATCAAAATCATTTAGAAACTTCAGCGAGAATTCCCACCTTTCATAAAACTATATTCTAAATACGATCCTAAATGCCACCAACATATTCCAAGAAATACTTTTAGAAGCAATTAGATTTTAATGAATCTATATTTAAGATTTCCTATCAATATAATTGATCATAACCTGACATTAAAAGGGATATGTAATTAGAATAAGATTATGAGAACTGAGGAATGAATCACACTTTGAAGTTGCATCGGCCAGTATAAATAGGACGCTTTTAGGCATCAAATACTACATAAGGTCTCCTGCACTTGAACTCAACAGTGTCAACTCAGTTGCTTTTTCTGCTCTCTGACTATTGCAGCATTAAGGTATCACATCTGAACACATTTTATTGGTACTTTTCTCAATGAAAACATTGTTTTTGCGTGTAAATAGTGATTCCATGGCCTTTTAAACTTCAGAGAATACTGTTAAATTATAATAAAAAAAATACATTCACCTTTGGAAAGATTTTGAGTATCTGTGTTAATTATATATGTATATATCAAAGTTTGATCGTATAACTGGAACTCATTTTTATTCTGTTTTCTGGTTTATTATTAAACTAAGCTGTTCCATTTGCTTCAGTTGCTTCAGGTGGAAAGATGTTGAGAATCTTCGTTAAGTTCTTCCTGGTTGCTGTGAGTATATCTGTCTTAAAATTATGCATGCAAAGTATATGCTAAAGATTCTTTTCTGTCATATACCCATCAGGGCATAATTGGCACCTGAAAATATTCTGGGCAAATTTTGCCACTCGTACCCCACAAATGTTTAACTTCTCATATATGACAGGTGTTGTGCATTTGCTGGACCCATGGACGCGTAGTTGAAGCTCATTTGAAGAATGCCCTTGAGAATGTCCCAAAGCAAGACGGGTAAATAAAAAGTCACTTTCAGATGAAGTAATAACACAACGAAATACACTAAATTTTCTTACTGTGAGACTTTAGAACAATCACTATATAAACAAAGGTTTGACGATTCTTAATCAATAAGAACTGATCTCAGTACTTCCAACAAAGCCTAAGGAAAACAACTCGTTGTAAAGGTTACCTAATTGTGTTATTCTTTTGACAGGGATTGTTATCTTGACTGCGTTGCCGCTTATCCATATAGTGCGGTAGAAGGGATGGATGGATGGTGCAATACTAATTGCAATTGGGTTCCTCCATACTGCCCCGAAACTCACTGCAGGTGTATCTTGATCTGTGATTCGGATGTCACTCCTGTTGCAAAATAAACTGCAAAAAGGAGAGATTCTTGACAACTGACCATTTTATCCAATCAGACCTTAAGAATTTATCCTTATGTCAAGTGGTTTGACATTGTATTCATTCTGGAATCTATTCTAGATGAGCACATTATTTCGGAAATTTTCTGGTTGTTAAATGTATTGAAATTTTATGCTTTTAACTTGTAATTAATTCTAAATGAGCACAACATTATAAAATTTACTAATTTAGGAGTCTGTCATAAAATGATGATTTATAATGTTTGGGTTTCAGTGAATTGGATTCTTTTGGATTTTTTTTAGTTACTAAACAAAGGTTATTAATTAATAAAGACTGAATGCAGCACAATTTCTCTGGTTTTATTTCAAAAATTATATTAACTATATTCCTAAACTTATGTTAGCTATAACGACAGATAACTTACAATCAAAAGTTGGGCCTCTTATGCAAACAATGCAATGCAATAGGAGATTTGCTATACTTTCCTGATAAAGTTCAAAATGGAAAAAAAGGATCTGCTTTTAGCCATAACTGAATGAATCCGAGGATGTCTCTTTAGATCTTTCACCACTCAGTGCTTTGCAAACTTTATTATTTTCATAATATTAAGATGCTGTGACTTCATTTTTCTAAAGATTTGGTAACACAATGTCCTTTATCTGGCAGATACTGTAAGCAATCTAAGGGAATTCTGAATATTATGAGATTTTATTACCTTGTCTATCTCTAAAGGAATTCAGGTGGAAATGTCAAAACTGGAATGTGGAATCAATTCCATTTTCCGGGTTAGAGTGGATATGTCATTTCACACACTAACATTTTTTAACATAATAAGATTAGGAAAAGATTCCCTTCCTATGTTCAGTGGAAGAAAAATATGTGCTCTCTTGCACCCTTCCAAAGCATTGTGATCATCCCAGCAATTATAGCTGAGGAATTATATATCCCTCAACATATAATTATTTAGTAACTTACAGGAAATGGAACTACTCAATGGAAGAAATATTCACCCTTGAGCACTAACCTAAATTAATTACCAGTAAGCAAAGAAACTTAGGGCAAAGCTAAGGCATGAGCACAAAGCAGTAACTCAGGAAAACACTGAGCCTTGCAGTGAGAAAGTGTTTCCACACTATGGATGGTAAAAGAGGGAATCATTTGATTATCAGAGTTGAAATTGCATTCACACCAAGAGAGGAATTAATACAAACAAGGAGTGGTCCGATTTCCAGTTTCCTCGGTATGCGTGCACTATTTTCCCCTGACCCATAAATTATAAGTAGTATGTTTCTAACTTAACGTGGAGTGGCCTTCGTAATGATTACTCGTAATCATTATTACTCATACTAACAACAAGTGTCAAGTAAAATTTACACAAATTAGACACGTTCTTATATTCTCAGTAATAAGTGGAAATGAAAAATAACTGAACAGAAATATAGTCTCTAAATTCAGTTTATAAATTAAAATATGCTAAAATCTACGGACAGCTGGCCCGTTCTTTTTTAACCAAGGGAAAGAACAATACATTCATATTTTATTGGAAATCATTTTTCTGTACTCTTTTACATGCACATTATCCAGTTTTACATTTCCATTCTGATAAATAAAATTCCTTTACCTTTTATTTAATGTGAAGGACCTTTTTATGACCTACCTACACTCCAATCAGAGCAACAACAACAACATCAACAACAAAGCAGCTTTTAGGTATACTCCCCGAGCAAGTGAATACAGGCTGTAAAACTAAGTGGCAAACTTTGATGGGAAATTATACTCTTGCCTATAAGTAAAGCAAAAGATAAAGGCATAAAATGAGGCTTCACTTCTGAGGATACCAAGGACCCAAAGCAGAAATCGGAATTTGGAGGAAATGGAAGGAATTCGATATTCACATCACATTCTTGTGACAAATTATACGAACTATAAATCACAGAACAAGTATCAATTATGTGCCAGGTGTTATCTCATTCTAAAACCCCTATATAAGCCGTAATTACTGGAATGAAAGTCTCTCTCTCTCTCTCTCTCTCTCTCTCTCTCTCTCTCTCTCTCTCTCTCTCTCTCTCTCTCTCATAGGTGGTAACGCTTGAGTAACGATTGCAATTGCAGCATTAAACAGGTTACTTAATCCGCAATTAATAAACGTTCTATGTTCATCACCAGCATCATACATAGAAATGTAACTCAAATCTCTCTCTTCCTTTAGGTGTTCTATTAGCAATAGAAACCACATATAAAGCTCCTTAATGAAATATCATTAACTCCCAACATTAGTATATACTGTAATGACATATTTCCAGCTCAATATAAGTCATATTGAACCGTTAGTCTTATTTACAAGTAGTAACTTCTGGTTAAATCCTTCTCCTGCAGATATTCCAACATGCAACGAACGCCCTTTTTATGAACATAAGATAAAGGAGAATGTGGTTTCTCAACCAAAACCAAATATCCGTCTGTAAGGAGAGACCATCATCACAAAATACTCTATTTTCAGTATTACAAGTGAATTTCTTTCATTTCTATGTAACGTATAAGTTTAAATAGGACATTTGTTCAAGAATTACTATAAAAAAGATCAAATGATATGTATAACATTCCTCTTCTTCTTCTTCTTCTTCTTCTTCTTCTTCTTCTTTTTCCCAGCTTTTTCCCTGTTCGGGGTAGCCGTTTTTAATGAGTCTCTTTCATCTTCCTCTGTCTTGTGTCATTTCCTCCCGTACTCCCTTCTCCCTCACATCATCTCTAATGCAATCTCTCCACCTGGTCGTAGGTCTTCCTCTCCTTCGTGTTCCATCCACCTCCATGTCCATCACTTCTCTTGCCATGTGTTGCTCTTCTCTTCTCATCAGGTGGCCATACCATCTTAACCTTGCCTCTTGCACTTTCTTTGATGCTTCAGTGACCTTTAATGTACCCCTAGTATGTTCATTTCTAACCCTGTCCCTTTTGGTTACTCCACTCATCCACCTAAGAATCCTCATCTCGGTTACGTCCAACTTTCTGCCCTCTGTTTTCTTTAGTGGTGCTGCTTCCAATCCATATGTCATTGCTTGTCTGAACACTGCCTTGTGCACTCTGCCCTTTAATCTTATAGGGACTTTTATATCACATATGACACCACACACCTTCCTCCAGTTGTTCCAACTACACTGAATACGGTTGTTAATTTCCTCTTCCATGTTCCCCTCATTGACAGTCACTGAGCCAAGGTACTTGAATTTACGGACCCTTTTGTTGTTTCCTCCGCCTAATTTGATTGTTGTTTGCTGGTCGCCATCCAATTCGGTTGTCATATATTCTGTCTTTTTCCTGCTTATCCTTAAACCTCTACTCTCCAAAGCATATCTCCATCTTTCAAGCTTCCCCTCCAGTTCTTCCCTGTTCTCGGCTACCAAGACTATGTCATCTGCATAGAGCAGACACCATGGTGGCTCCTCCCTGACATCCCCTGTTAACACATTCAAGACGATGTTAAACAGAGGTGGGCTCAGAGCGGATCCCTGATGTAGCCCGACTCCAACTTGGAAATTTTCTGTTCTTCCAACTGTAGAACTGACGCTGGTCTTTTACATTTCTATACATCTCCCTGATCATCCTGACACACTTCTCTATCACTCCTCTCTCCCTGAGACATCTCCATATTTCCTGACGTGGTACTCAGTCATATGCCGTCTCAAGGTCTATAAAGGCCATATGCAAGACGTTTATCTTCTCTCTGTGCTTTTCCATAATTTGTCTCAGAGCGAAAATGCCATCCACAGTACTGAGCCCCTTCATGAATCCTATTTGCTGTCTACCGATGAAAACTTATTGCCGTAATCTTTCATCCATAATTCTTTCAAATATCTTCAGTGTATGTGACATGAGCTTTATTCCTCGATCATTTTCACAAAACTGAATATGTATAACATTATTACCCATTTAATACGTACACCAATCGGAGCCTGAAATAAACAAAATCAACCAACTGGTATTGTTTCTTTACTTACCCGGTAGAGGTTCTGTCATTGCTTTTGAACCTCATACCATACCAAAAATAACTAGAATTTCTCTTTCCAAAGCAGCTGTTATAGTCCCTTTTACCACTCAATGTGTTAAGTGCTGTAGTGTAAGTATAGTCAAACAGTAAAAGTCCTAAAGAAGACATTTTCCATTGAAGATTCCATTAATGATTTATATCTTCAGTTGAGCTAAACTCCCGGAGGATGTGCAATTACAACTTCGGAAATTCCAGCGAAGATGCAATGCATAACTATCCTAGTATAATTCTTGTATATTAACGATGTACTTAAATTTTCATTTAATTTTCTTATTGCGTCTATTTTTCTAACCAGTGATCTCCTCTTGCTGTAACCAGTGATCTCTTCTTTCTGTATTTCCCATTACCTTCTATTACTTCTTTCTTATTGACACCATATTCCCTGGAAACTTTAATTTCCAGTCACTGGCCCCTGTGATGAGATTGTGCCATACGAATAAGGTTCATCTACTAAATAATAATAATAATAATAATAATAATAATAATAATAATAATAATAATAATAATAAAAATAATAATGAGTTAGGTCATCAATTGACTGATTAAGCAACATGCTGGTCAGTCATTGGATGGGTGACCGGTCTCCTTGGTGTTGATTGTTTGGGAAAGGATCTTTACCATAATCTCCTCAATCTACTCAGCTGTAAATGAATACCTATTCCTGATGGGGTAGGGTCCAGCTATGGGTTAAATAGCAAAACTCAGCAATGATGGAAAGAAATGAAGGATTTAACGAAAATTATGTAAATGGAACCTTTGGCATCAAAGGAGCTTCGTCCGGTAGCCAGGTATTCAGCCCAACTGAAGGGGAAGACGGTCAGGTACTTGGAGGTCGTCATCCAGCAACTGACCACCACTACGACAGTAACCAATAACCAGAGACTGGAGCTACAGAAGCAAACCAGAGGAAGAAATGGACAAGAGAACAAAATAAGGAAATATGGAGATGCTACATCAGAAGCAACCGACGGAGAGAGGTTATAGAAGAACGTTGGCCAACATCTGGAATGAGAGGAATAACACCCCTCCCCCCCAAACAGAGCAGAGGCTGGCAGACCAAGTAAGGAACATAAAGAAAAAAAACTGGCTCTCCCCAACAGAAAGAGAGGAACTGGAAAGGGAAATGACACACGGCAACGAATTACAAGAAGACGAACTGAGAGACGATGCCACAGAAGATGACAAGGATGATGAAGTATCAAACAACGACACACGAAGAAACACCGACAAAGTAACAGACAGGACGGAATGGATAGAAAAGATCAGACAATGGATGAAGCCTGATACAGAGAGAACAAAGATCCCCTACATGAAAGCCTACAACACCAAGAAATTAAGGGAGAAAACAAGTGAGGTCAATGAAATAATGAGACTAATACACACCACCAATATCACAGAAACAAATAACTTGACATATGCAGGAGCAAGATTAGTAGCAGAACTGATGGAGATAAGAACACCAACACCACCAGCACAACCAACCCAACAGAAACCAAAACATCAACCGCCTTGGAAAAGGCGCCTGGAGAAGCAAATTATGGTGATGAGATCTGACTTGAGTAAACTGATAGAGATGGCAGAAAAAAGGCTAAGACGCAAGAAAACAAGGGACGAACTCAACGAGAAATACAAAGTACAGGAGAGTGGACTAAACAACACAATAGAAGATGTAAAACTGAGGCCTAAGGCCAAAGCACATAAGATCCAACGGTACATGAACAGGAATAAGGGATACCAATAGAACAAGCTATTCAGAGCGAACCAGAAAAGACTATAGAGCCAACTAAGAGGGGAAGACAACCACCAAGAAAGTCCTGAAACCGAACCAAGTAAGAGACTCTGGGAAAACATATGGAGCAATCCAGTATCACACAACAAACATGCAACATGGCTCCAGGAAGTCAAGGCAAAAGAAACAGGGAGAATAAAAAAAAGATTCACTGACATCACGACAGACACCGTCAGACACCAACTAAAGAAAATGCCAAACTGGAAAGCCCCAGGTCCAGATGAAGTCCATGGATACTGGCTGAAAAACTTCAAGGCCCTACACCCAAGAATAGCAGAACAACTCCAGCATTGTAGCCAGTAACTACAGTCCTATCACCTGCCTACCAATAATGTGGAAGTTACTAACAGGTAAAGTCAGTGAAAGGCTATACAACTACTTAGAAGATACAAACACCATCCCCCACCAACAGAAAGGCTGCAGAAGGAAGTGTAGGGGCACAAAATAAAAGGCGAGCTCCTGATAGACAAAATGGTAATGAAGAACAGTATGAGAAGGAAAACCAACCTAAGAGTGGCATGCATAGACTATAAGAAGGCCTTCGACGTGATACCACACACATGGCTAATAGAAGGCCTGAAAATATATGGGACAGAGGAAAACACCATCAGCTTCCTCAAAAATACAATGTGCAACTGGAATACAATACTTACAAGCTCTGGAATAAGACTAGCAGAGGTGAATATTAAGAGAGGGATCTTTTAGAGCGACTCACTGTCCCCACTACCCTTCGTAGTAGCCATGATTCTCATGACACAAGTACTGCAGGAGATGGATGCTGGGTACCAACTCAAGAAAAGAGGCAACAGAATTAGCCATCTGATGTTCATGGACTACAGCAAGCTGTATGGTAAAAGCATCATGGAAATAGATACTCTTATCCAGACTGTAAGGATTGTATCTGGGGGCATCAGGATGGAATTTGGAATAGAAAAATGTGCCTTAGTCAACATACAAAAGGGCAAAGTAACAAGGACTGAAGGGATAAAGCTACCAGATGGGAGCAACAGCAAACACATAGATGAGACGGGATAGAAAAACCTGGGAATAATGGAAGGAGGGGATATAAAACACCAAGAGATGGAGGACGCGATCTGGAAAGAATATATGCAGAGACTCAAGGCGATACTCAAGTCAAAACTCAACGCCGGAAATATGATAAAAGCCATAAACACATGGGCAGTGCCACTAATCAGATACAGCGCAGGAATAGTGGAATGGACGAAGGCAGGACTCACCAACATAGACCAGAAAACTAGGAAACATATGACAATACACAAAGCACTACACCCAAGAGCAAATACGAACAGACTATACAAAACACGAAAGGAAGGAAGGAGAGGACTACTAAGTATAGAGGACTGCATCAACATCGAGAACAGAGCACTGGGACAATATCTGAAAACCAGTAAAGACGAGTGGCTCAATAGTGCATGGGAAGAAGGACTGATAAAAGTAGACGAAGGCCCGTAAATATACAGAGACAGGAGAATGACAAACAGAACAGAGGAATGGCACAACAAACCAATGCACGGACAATACGCGAGAAAGACTAAAGAACTGGCCAGCGATGACACATGGCAATGGTTACTGAGGGGAGAGCTTAAGAAGGAAACTGAAGGAATGATAACAGCGGCACAAGATCAGGCCTTAAGAACCAGATATGTTCAAAAAACGATAGACGGAAATAACATCTCTCCCTTATGTAGGAAGTGCAATACGAAAAATGAGACCATAAACCCCATAGCAAGCGAATGTCCGGCACTTGCACAGAACCAGTACAAAAAGAGGCATGATTCAGTGGCAAAAGCCCTCCACTGGAGCCTGTGCAAGAAACACCAGCTACCTTGTAGTAATAGGTGGTACGAGTACCAACCTGAAGGATTGATAGAAAACGTTCAGGCAAAGATCCTCTGGGACTATGGTATCAGAACAGATAGGGTAACATGTGCAAATAGACCAGACGTGACATCGATTGACAAAATCAAGAAGAAAGTATCACTCATTGATGTCGCAATACCATGGGACACCAGAGTTGAAGAGAAAAAAGGGAAAAAATAGATAAGTATCAAGACCTGAAAATAGAAATAAGAAGGATATGGGATATATCAGTGGAAATTGTACCCATAATCATAGGAACACTAGGCACGATCCCAAGATCCCTGAAAAGGAATCTGGAAAAACTAGAGGCCGAAGTAGCTACAGGACTCATGCAGAAAACTGTGATCCTAGAAATGGCGCACATAGTAAGAAGAGTGATGGACTCCTAAGGAGGCAGGATGCAACCCGGAACCCCACACTATAAATACCACCCAGTCGAATTGGAGGACTGTGATGAACAAAAACAACAACAAAAATAATGAAATAATAATAATAATAATAATAATAATAATAATAATAATAATAATAGTAACAGAGAGGACGGAATGGGTAGAAAAGATTAGACAATGAATGGAGCCAGATACAGAGAGAACAAAGATCCCCTCCATGAAAGCCTACAACACCAAGAAATTAAGGGAGAATACAAGGGAGGTCAATGAAATAATGGGCATAATACACACCACCAGGATCATAGAAACAAATAACTTGGTATATGCAGGAGCAAGATTAGTAGCAGAATTGATGGGGACACGAACACCAACGCCACCAACACAACCAACCCAACAGAAACCAAAACAGCAACCTCATTGGAAAAGGCGCCTGGAAAAGCAAATCATGGTGATGAGATCTGACTTGAGTAAACTGAAAGAGATGGCAGAAAAAAGGCTAAGAAGCAAGAAAACAAGGGAGGAACTCAAAGAGAAATACAAAGTACAAGAGAGGGGACTAAACAACACAATAGAAGATGTAAAATAGAGGCTTAAGACCATAGCACATAAGATCCAACGGTACATGAACAAGAATAAGGGATACCAATAGAACAAACTATTCGGAACCAACCAGAAAAGACTATACAGCCAACTAAGAGGGGAAGACAACCACCCAGAAATTCCTGAAGCCGAACCAAGTAAGAGACTCTGGGAAAACATATTGAGCAACCCGGTATCACACAACAAACATGCAACATGGCTCCAGGAAGTCAAGGAAGAAGAAACAGGGAGAATAAAACAAAGATTCACAGAGATCACGACAGACACAGTCAGACACCAACTAAAAAAAATGCCAAACTGGAAAGCCCCAGGTCCCAATGAAGTCCATGGATACTGGCTCAAAAACTTCAAGGCCCTACACCCAAGAATAGCAGAACAACTCCAGCATTGTAGCCAGTAACTACAGTCCTATCACCTGCCTACCAATAATGTGGAAGTTACTAACAGGTATCATCAGTGAAAGGCTATACAACTACCTAGAGGAGACAAACACCATCCCTCACCAACAGAAAGGCTACAGAAGGAAGTGTAGGGGCACAAAAGACCAGCTCCTGATAGACAAAATGGTAATGAAGAACAGTAGGAGAAGGTAAACCAACCTAAGCATGGCATGGATAGACTATATGAAAGCCTTCGACATGATACCACACACATGGCTAATAGAATGCCTGAAAATATATGGGGCAGAGGAAAACACCATCAGCTTCCTCAAAAATACAATGCGCAACTGGAATACAATTCTTACAAGCTATGGAATAAGACTAGCAGAGGTTAATATCAGGAGAGGGATCTTCCAGGGCGACTCACTGTCCCCACTACTTTTTGTAGTAGCCATGATTCCCATGACAAAAGTACTACAGAAGATGGATGCCGGGTACCAACTCAAGAAAAGAGGCAACAGAATCAACCATCTGATGTTCATGGACGACATCAAGCTGTATGGTAAGAGCATCAAGGAAATAGATACCCTAATCCAGACTGTAAGGATTGTATCTGGGGACATCAGGATGGAGTTTGGAATAGAAAAATGCGCCTTAGTCAACATACAAAAAGGCAAAGTAACGAGAACTGAAGGGATAAAGCTACCAGATGGGAGCAACATCAAAGCATAGATGAGACAGGATACAAATACCTGGTGGGAATAATGGAAGGAGGGGATATAAAACACCAAGAGATGACGGATACGATCAGGTAAGAATATATGCAGAGACTCAAGGCGATACTCAAGTCAAAACTCAACGCCGGAAATATGATAAAAACCATAAAATCATGGGCAGTACCAGTAATCAGATACAGTGCAGGAATAGTGGAATGGACGAAGGCAGAACTCCGCAGCATAGATCACAAAACCAGGAAACATATGACAATACACAAAGCACTACACCCAAGAGCAAATACGGACAGACTATACATAACACGAAAGGAAGGAGGGAGAGGACTACTAAGTATGGAGGACTGCGTCAACATCGAGAACAGAGCACTGGGGCAATATCTAAAAACCAGTGAAGACAAGTGGCTAAAGAGTGCATGGGAAGAAGGACTAATAAAAGTAGACGAAGACCCAGAAATATACAGAGACAGGAGAATGACAGACAGAACAGAGGACTGGCACAACAAACCAATGCACGGACAATACATGAGACAGACTAAAGAACTAGCCAGCGATGACACATGGCAATGGCTACAGAGGGGAGAGCTAAGAAGGAAACTGAAGGAATGATAACAGCGGCACAAGATCAGGCCCTAAGAACCAGATATATTCAAAGAACGATAGACGGAAATAACATCTCTCCCATATGTAGGAAGTGCAATACGAAAAATGAAACAATAAACCCCATAGCAAGCGAATGCCCGGCACTTGCACAGAACCAGTACAAAAAGAGGCATGATTCAGTGGCAAAAGCCCTCCACTGGAGCCTGTGCAAGAAACATCAGCTACCTTGCAGTAATAAGTGGTACGAGCACCAACCTGAAGGAGTGATAGAAAACGATCACGCAAAGATCCTCCGGGACTATGGTATCAGAACGGATAGGGTGATACGTGCAAACAGACCAGACATGACGTTGATTGACAAAGTCAAGAAGAAAGTATCACTCATTGATATCGCAATACCATGGGACACCAGAGTTGAAGAAAAAGAGAGGGAAAAAATGGATAAGTATCAAGATCTGAAAATAGAAATAAGAAGGATATGGGATATGCCAGTGGAAATCGTACCCATAATCATAGGAGCACTAGACACGATCCCAAGATCCCTGAAAAGGAATCTAGAAAAACTAGAGGCTGAAGTAGCTCCAGGACTCATGCAGAAGAGTGTGATCCTAGAAACGGCACACATAGTAAGAAAAGTGATGGACTCCTAAGGAGGCAGGATGCAACCCGGAACCCCACACTATAAATACCACCCAGTCGAATTGGAAGACTGTGATAGAGCAAAAAAAATTATATAATAATAATAATAATAATAATAATAATAATAATAATAATAATAATAATAATAATTGAGGCCACAGAAAATAATAAGTAAAGAAATTTTGGTGGAAAATATAACGTGTTTTTTTCCGCAGTTAAATGGGCCAAAGCAGAACAACGCTATATCGAAAATCCAAATGTATGAAATTTATGAAAATTATGATCAACCAATTAATTCAAAATACTTAAATATTTATATTGGTCTCTTTCCTCTCTATACAAGATCAGATCCTATTCTCGGGGACAAATTGAGGCTTTTCCAGTAATAGCTGTTAGCTCTTTCATTTGACAAGATTTCGGCAAATATAACATCCCATTAATACTTTTTTCCTATAAAAGAGGCAAGGTTCATTGTAAATATAAAGTCAGTGTATAAATATAAACAGAATAAAACAAAAAATTGGCTGGTGCATCTCCTCTTTATTGATTGAAAAACATTATTTCATCGTTAGTACTAACGAAAAATCAGGTAGATAAAATATGATAAGGAGTAAAAATTCTTTTACTATTCATTAATTGTTTTGTTAGCATAAGAATTACATCGGGGTACGACAACAAAAGCAATTTCTGATGCGAATGCAATGTGCTTATTTTCAAATAATTAGCAAAAAGGAGGAGAAATGTTAATCCATTTAACATGAAAATGTTGGTACAGTCTCATTAAAGTGGAATATTTTGTTCCCAAAATGAATGAAAGAAATTATATCTGGTTTGCTTGTGAATGACTAGTTAAAGATTGAACTTGTCCACCTTCATCAAGTTTGGATATAAATAAATATTCTATAACTCCAAACCTACAACACACACACACACACACACACACACACACACATATATATATATATATATATATATATATATATATATATATATGTGTGTGTGTGTGTGTGTGTGTTGTAGGTTTTGGAGTTATAGATTATTTATTTATATCCAAATTTGATGAAGGTGGACAAATAAAATGAAAAAATTTGAATACACACACACACACACACACACACACACACACACACATATATATATATATATAATATATATATATATATATATATGTGTGTGTGTGTGTGTGTGTGTGTGTGTGTGTGTATTCAAATTTTTTTTCATTTTATTTATTAATATAATTGATTAATGCATATATCTATGTGTATGCATCTGTAATATTGCAAAACAAAAGAAAAAAATTCAAGTATTCACATTCTCTGTGCTTCGAAAGTTACTCTGTGTCACTTCTATGGTATCCGTAAATAAGACAAAAATAGAATGAAATCTACCAACAAAAGTAATAGAGAGAGAGAGAGAGAGAGAGAGAGAGAGAGAGAGAGAGAGATTGACATGCCCTTGTCTGGTGTGTTTGCATACGAAACATTCAGAGCTCTATTGATACTCACCGATCTTAATGAATATACGCTATGCTTATCTACGTATCAGTTTAACTGCAACAATCTGGATATGAACGGCAGATGTTTACCTATATTGGAGAGATAACATCAATATAATTAATGCTATAATCATTTTCTCTGATTTTTGAGAAATTTCTTCGCTAATGTCGATTCCAATTACGTTTCAATTCGAGAAAGACCAAACGTGGTGTGAGAACTTCATTTTTTGTACTCGAGTGTAAAATATTTTCTAATTTTCATTGTGCACAAAACCTAATCAGATTTATTTCTATATTTTCAAATCAATCACTAAACTGAGTCCAAATCCCTTACGTATTTGGAGATAAATACTGATGATTAATGATCTGAGAATTATCTTAAACAAGAAGACGACCGCTATTCCTCATTATATAGGCTCTATAAATTTAGCTGTCATAAATATATAGCGGTTGAATAATAATCCTCTAGGGAAAATACCCTATGTTAATATCATTAAATGGAAAAACATATACAATGAATATGAGATTGGAGAAAAAAATTATTCGAGGCAAATAAGATTTTAGAAAGCAATTGTTGGCTAAAAAAAACGATACGTATAAATATATATATATATATATATATATATATATATATATATATATATATATATATATATAGATATATATATATGTGTGTGTGTGTGTGTAATATATATACATAAATATATAAATTTATATATACACGATTATATATAGATATTTCTATATGTAAGCGTGTATGTATGTGTGTGTTTGTGTGGGCTTGTAATTTTGATTGTATCTATCTACCTAATTATCATATTATATGTAGACTTACATGCATATATTTGTTAAGATATATAAACCACATTACAAATGCAACATGACGCAATAAAGAAGAAAAAAGACCTCTACTTAAAAAAGCTAGATTATCACAAAATGGTTGGTCGACCAAATTCTCTCTCTGTCTCTTCCTTGATTATGTTTCCCTTCTTTGTCTTGATACATCCGATGACAGCTGTAGAACAAAGGAAGTGCTTTCTGACACCTGCTTTTCATTCATTGTTGGCTCCTTGATAGAGGGGCAAAGGTCAGTGTGAAAGGTCGAGGTGCACTTTGTAGAATCACAGATTCACGGACCTCTTTCGAAAAGAAAGTTGATTGAATCATTACTTTTGATAGTAGTATACAAGTAATAATAATAATAATAATAATAAAATAATAATAATAATAATAATAATAATAATAATAATAATAATAATAATAATAAATATAGTAGTAGTAGTAGTAGTAGTAGTACTAGAAATGGAAACTACAGGTATGTATGGGTACATAAATTATAACATAAATCTGTAGAGATTTATTTTTACATTTTTGTTGCCATACATAACTGTAGTTGTCACTCCATTACAAGACTCATACGAATAATAATAATAATAATAATAATAATAATAATAATAATAATAAAGGTATGCCATCCATGCGTTTCTCCAAGCAAATCTCCTGCCACGCCCAAGAAGGAGCCATATTCAAACACGCCAGGACTGCTCATAACAAACGAATAAAGAGAAATGATATTATCCCTAATATCGGAATAATAGACCAGACAACGGATCCCCAACGTCTGCGCCTCCTAGAAGACCTCCATGAGGAAGGTTAAGATGGTATGGCCACCTGATGAGAAGAGAAGAGCAAAACATGGCAAGAGAAGTGATGGACGTGGAGGTGGATGGAAATCGAAGGAGAGGAAGACCTACGACCAGGTGGAGAGATTGCATTAGAAATGATATGAGGGAGAAGGGAGTACGGGAGGAAATGACACAGGACAGAGGAAGATGAAAGAGACTCATTAAAAACGGCTACCCCGAATAGGGAAAAAGCTGGGAAGAAGAAGAAGAAGAAGAAGAAGAAGAAGAAGAAGAAGAAGAGGAATGTTATACATATCATTGATCTTTTTTTATAGTAATTCTTGAACAAATGTCCTATTTAAACTTATAAGTTACATAGAAATGAAAGAAATTCACTTGTAATACTGAAAATATAGTATTTTGTGATGATGGTCTCTCCTTACAGACGGATATTTGGTTCTGGTTGAGAAACCACATTCTCCTTTATCTTATGTTCGTTGCATGTTGGAATATCTGCAGGAGAAGGATTTAACCAGAAGTTACTACTTGTAAATAAGACTAACGGTTCAATATGACTTATATGTCATTACAGTATATACTAATGTTGGGAGTTAATGATATTTCATTAAGGAGCTTTATCTGTGGTTTCTATTGCTAATAGAACACCTAAAGGAAGAGAGAGATTTGAGTTACATTTCTATGTATGATGCTGGTGATGAACATAGAACGTTTATTAATTGCGGATTAAGTAACCTGTTTAATGCTGCAATTGCAATCGTTACTCAAGCGTTACCACCTGAGAGAGAGAGAGAGAGAGAGAGAGAGAGAGAGAGAGAGAGAGAGAGAGACTTTCATTCCAGAAATTACGGCTTATATGGGGGCTTTAGAATGAGATAACACCTGGCACATAATTGATACTTGTTCTGTGATTTATAGTTCGTATAATTTGTCACAAGAATGTGATGTGAATATCGAATTCCTTCCATTTCCTCCGAATTCCGATTTCTGCTTTGGGTCCTTGGTATCCTCAGAAGTGAAGCCTCATTTTATGCCTTTATCTTTTGCTTTACTTATAGGCAAGAGTATAATTTCCCATCAAAGTTTGCCACTTAGTTTTACAGCCTGTTTTCGCTTACTCGGGGAGTATACCTAAAAGCTGCTTTGTTGTTCTAATTGGAGCGTAGGTAGGTCATAAAAAGGTCTTTCACATTAAATAAAAGGTACAGGAATTTTATTTATCAGAATGGAAATGTAAAACTGAATAATGTGCATGTAAAAGAGTACAGAAAAAAGATTTCTAATAAAATAATGTATTGTTCTTTCCCTTGGTTAAAAAAGAGCGGCCAGCTGTCCGTAGATTTTAGCATATTTTAATTTATATACTGAATTTAGAGACTATATTTCTGTTCAATTATTTTTCATTTCCACTTATAACTGAGAATATATGAACGTGTTTAATTTGTGTAAATTTTACTTGACACTCGTAGTATGAGTAATAATGATTACGAGTAATCATTACGAAGACCACTCCACGTTAAGTTAGAAACATACTATTTATAATTTATGAGTCAGGGGAAAATAGTGCACGCATACCGAGGAAACTGGAAATCGGACCACTCCTTGTTTGTATTAATTCCTCTCTTGGTGTGAATGCAATTTCAACTCTGATAATCAAATGATTCCCTCTTTTACCATCCATAATGTGGAAACACTTTCTCACTGCAAGGCTCAGTGTTTTCCTAAGTTACTGCTTTTTGCTCATGCCTTAGCTTTGCCCTAAGTTTCTTTGCTTACTGTAAATTAATTTAGGTTAGTGCTCAAGGGTGAATATTTCTTCCATTGAGTAGTTCCATTTCCTGTAAGTTACTAAATAATTTTATGTTGAGGGATATATAATTCCTCAGCTATAATTGCTGGGATGATCGCAATGCTTTGGAAGGGTGCAAGAGAGCACACATTTTTCTTCCACTAAACATAGGAAGGGAATCTTTTCCTAATCTTATTATGTTAAAAAATGTTAGTCTGTGAAATGACTTATCCCCGCTAACCCGGAAAATGGAATTGATTCCACATTTGACATTTTCCCCTGAATTCCTTTAGAGATAGACAAGGTAATAAAATCTCATAATATTCAGAATTCCCTTAGATTGGTTACAGTATCTGCCAGATAAAGGACATTTTGTTACCAAATCTTTAGAAAAATGAAGTCACATCATCCTTATATTATGAAAATAATAAAGTTTGCAAAGCACTGAGTGGTGAAAGATCTAAAGCGACCTCCTCGGATCCATTCAGTTATGGCTAAAAGCAGATCCTCTTTTTCCATTTTGAACTTTATCAGGAAAGTATATCAAATCTCCTATTGCATTACATTGATTGCATAAGAGGCCTAAACATTTGATTGTAAGTTATCTGTCGTTATAGCTAACATAAGTTAAAAATTATAGTTAATATAACCAGAGAAATTGTGCTGCATTCTGTCTTTATTAATTAATAACCTTTGTTTAGTAACTAAAAAAATCCAAAAGAATCCAATTCACTGGAAAAACAATGTGCATTATTTCCCAAACAATATAAATCATCATTTTATGTCAGACTCCTAAATTAGTAAATTTTATAATGTTGTGCTCATTTAGAATTAATTACAAGTTAAAAGCATAACATTTCAATACAATTAACAACCAGAAAATTTCCAAAATAATGTGCTCATTTAGAATTGCTTCCAGAATGAATACAATGTCAAACCACTTGACATAAGAATAAATTCATAAGGTCTGATTGGTTGAAATGGTCAGTTGTCAAAAATATCTGATCCTTTTTGCAGTTTATTTTGCAACTGCATATACTCTTTCCTGATCGTGTCCTTCATCTCTTCATGTTTTATATCCCCTCCTTCCATTATTCCGAGGTATTTGTATCCTGTCTCATCTATGTGTTTGATGCTGTTCCCATCTGGTAGCTTTATCCCTTCAGTCCTTGTTACTTTGCCCTTTTGTATATTGACTAAGGCGCATTTTTCTATTCCAAACTCCATCCTGATGTCCCCAGATACAATCCTTGATGCTCTTACCATACAGCTTTATGTCGTCCATGAACGTCAGATGGTTGATTCTGTTGCCTCTTTTCTTCAGTTGGTACCCAGCATCCATCTTCTGCAGTACTTTTGTCATGGGAATCATGGCTACTACAAAGAGTAGTGGGGACAGTGAGTCGCCCTGGAAGATCCCTCTCCTGATATTAACCTCTGCTAGTCTTATTCCAGAGCTTGTAAGTATTGTATTCCAGTTGCGCATTGTATTTTTGAGGAAGCTGATGGTGTTTTCCTCTGCCCCATATATTTTCAGGCATTCTATTAGCCATGTGTGTGGTACCATGTCGAAGGATGGGTTTTCTTCTCTTACTGTTCTTCATTACCATTTTGTCTATCAGGAGCTGGTCTTTTGTTCCCCTACACTTCCTTGTGCAGCCTATCTGTTGGTGGGGGATGGTGTTTGTATCCTCTAGGTAGTTGTTATAGTCTTTCGCTGATGATACCTGTTAGTAACTTCTATATTATTGGTAGGCAGGTGATAGGCCTGTAGTTACTGGCTATATTTCCCTTACTCGTGTCTTTCTGTGATCATCCATTTGGTCGCATGGTGAGTTGTGATACAATGCTGGAGTTGTTCTGCTATTCTTGGGTGTAGGGCCTTAGAAGTATTTGAGCCAGTATCCATGGACATCTTCTGGACCTGGGGCTTTCCAGTTGGACATTTTCTTTAGTTGGTGTCTGACTCTGTCTTCCGTGATGTCAGTGAATCTTTGTTTTCTTCTCCCTGTTTCTTCAGCCTTGACTTCCTGGAGCCATGTTGCATGTAGTGTGATACCGGATTGCTCCAGATGTTTTCCCAGAGTCTCTTACTTGGTTCGGCTTCAGGACTTTCTTGGTGGTTGTCTTCCCCTCTTAGTTGGCTCTATAGTCTTTTCTGGTTGGTTCCAAATAGTTTCTTCTGTTGGTATCCCTTATTCCTGTTCATGTACCATTGGATCTTATGTGCTATGGCCTTAAGCCTCTGTTTTACATCTTCTATTATGTTGTCTAGTCCCCTCTCATGTACTTTGTATTTCTCGTTGAGTTCGTCCCTGGTATTTTTGCTTCTTAGCCTTTTTTCTGCCATCTCTTTCAGTTTACTCAAGTCAGATCTCATCACCATGATTTGCTTTTCCAGGGGCCTTTTCCAAGTCGGTTGCTGTTTTGGTTTCTGCTGGGTTGGTTGTGCTGGTGGTGTTGGTGTTCGTATCCCCATCAGTTCTGCTACTAATCTTGCTCCTGCATATGTCAAGTTATTTGTTTCTGTGATATTGGTGGTGTGTATTAGTCTCATTATTTCATTGACCTCACTTGTTTTTTCCTTTAATTTCTTGGTGTTGTAGGCTTTCATGGAGGGGATCTTTGTTCTCTCCGTATTTGGCTTCATCAATTGTCTGATCTTTTCTACCTATTCCGTCCTGTCTGTTACTTCGTTAGTGTTTCTTCGTGTGTCGTTGTTTGATACCTCATCATCCCTGTCGTCTTCTATGGCATCGTCTCTCAGTTCGTCTTTGTGTAATTCGTTGTCGTGTGACATTTCCCTTTCCAGTTCTCTTCCTGTTGGGGAAAGCCAGTTCTTTTTCTTTATGTTCCTTACTGGGTCTGCCAGCCTCTGCTCTGTTTAGTGGGTGTTATCCCTCTCATTCAAGATGTTGACCAACCTTCTTCTATATCCTCTCTCCGTCGGGTTGCTTCTGATGTAGCATCTCCATATTTCCCTATTTTCTTCTCTTGCCCATTTCTTCCTTTGTTTTGCTTCTGTAGCTCCAGACTCAGGCTGTTGGTTACTGTCGTTGTGGTGGTCAGTTGCTGGAAGACGACCTCCAAGTACCTGACCGTACTCCCCTTCAATTGGGTTGAATACCTGGTTGCCGGACGAAGCTCCTCTGATGCCAGAGGTTCCATTTACGTCGTTGTTGTTTAGTCCTTCATTTCTTAACATCATTGCTGGGTTTTGTTATTTAGCCCATAGCTGGACCCCATTAGGGATAGGTACTCATTTACAGCTGAGTAGACTGAGGAAATTATGGTAAAGATCCTTTCCCAAGGAATCAACGCCGAGGAGAGCGGTCACCCATTCAATGACTGACCAGCACCAATGTTGCTTAACCAGTCAATTGACGGCCTAACCCACTCTGCCACGGCACTATTCATAATTGTTATTATTATTATTATTATTATTAATTATTATTATTATTATTATTATTATTATTATTATTGTATGGCAACATAAATGTAAAAATGAATCTGTACAGATTTATATTTAAATTTATTTACCCATACATACCTGTAGTTTGCTTTTCTACTACTACTATTACTACTACTACTTCTACTACTTTTATGTCAATTATTATTATCTTTAATATCATTATTATTTTTATTCTTACTATTAAAAAAATTGCTTCAATTAACTTTTTTTCGAAAGTGGTCAGTTAATCTGTGATTCTAAACGTAACAGAACGTTGTATGTCCTAGTTATATGTGTAAAAGATCGAGATTCGTGGGAAAATTTAGGGCTAGAGAGACAATATGTTTCCAGATAATGAACACTAAAGGTTTCGCATTATACAGAATAGAGTTGCATAGAATATAGCATTTAACCCAGACGCTAAGTGCAGCTAGGGCCCGAAGGACGCTGTAAATAATGCCTACAGTGCACCACGTCAAGGGAATTGACGGCACTACCTACTAAGGATTACATTAGTCAGAGATTTAGACATTCAAGAAAGGTTGATAAAAACAAGAACTATGGACTTTCGTAACAGTAAAATTCATTCAATATATTCTTAGAAATAAAACTACGTTAAATTGTCCTTTATCGTAATACGAAGTATCTTCAGCCTTTATTTGAGAGAAATTTTTAAGAAAATAAATTTCCCATTTATAATATCTCGCAAACTTTAGAAACCCATGAACTTAACCCTTGGGAAACAGGGCTACCTCACTGGCTACTTGTGTATAATTCCTATTCCATGAACTACTAGAACTTAAGACCTCTTGTACCTATCAATGAATATCATTGGGTGAAGCAGATTTCTATATTTCAGATAACTTTAGACTAACATGTATGGAAGGGGTTTAAATCATTTATTATATGTAATTGTAAAAGAAACAGACATTTACCAAACACAAAGATGAAAATAATTTAGAAACCTCAGAGAGAATTTCCCACCTTCATAAAACTATATTGTAAATACGTTTCTAAATGCCACATATTCCAAGCAATATTTTTAGAAAAAGGAATTAGATTTTAATGGATAAATTTTTAAGATTTCCTATCAATATAATTGATCACGACCTGACATTAAAAGGGATATGTAATTATAATAAAATTATGAGGACTGGGAAATTAATCACACTTTGAA
>NC_061109.1:57454365-57484365 GCF_015104395.2 Macrobrachium nipponense
TTCAAAGTGTGATTCATTTCCCAGTCCTTATAATTTTTTTCTAATTACATATCCCTTTTAATGTCAGGTCGTAATCAGTTATATTGATAGGAAATCTTAAACATTGATCCATTAAAATCTAATGTTTTTTCTAAAAATATTGCTTGGAATATGTTGGTGGCATTTAGGATCGTATTTACAATATAGTTTTATGAAGGTAGGAAATTCTCTCTGAGGTTTCTAAATTATTTTCATTTTTGTGTTTGGTAAATGTCTGTTTCTTTTACAATTACATATAATAAATGATTTAAACCCCTTCCATACATGTTAGTCTAAAGTTATCTGAAATATAGAAATCTGCTTCACCCAATGATATTCATTGGTAGGCACAAGAGAAGGTCTTAAGTTCTAGTAGTTCATAGAATAGGAATTATACACAAGTAGCCAGTGAGGTAGCCCTGTTTCCCAAGGGTTAAGTTCATGGGTTTCTAAACTTTGCGAGATATTATAAATGGGAAATTTATTTTCTTAAACATTACTCTTAAATAAAGGCTGAAGATACTTCGTATTACGATAAAGGACAATTTAACGTAGTTTTATTTCTAAGAATATATTGAATGAATTTTACTGTTACGAAAGTCCATAGTTCTTGTTTTTATCAACCTTTCTTGAATGTCTAAATCTCTTAATAATGTAATCCTTATTGGGTAGTGCCGTCAATTCCCCTTACGTGGTGCACTGTAGGCATTAATTTACAGGCGTTCCTTACGGGCCCTAGCTGCACTTAGCGTCTGGGTTAAATGCTATATTCTATGCAACTCTATTCTGTATAATGCGAAACCTTTAGTGTTCATTATCTGGAAACATATTGTCTCTCTAGCCCTAAAATTTTCCCACGAATCTCGATCTTTTACACATATAACTAGGACATACAACGTTCTGTTACGTTTAGAATCACAGATTCACTGACCACGTTCGAAAAAAAGTTAATTGAAGCATTTTTTTAATAGTAAGAATAAAAATAATAATGATATTAAAGATAATAATAATTGGCATAGAAGTAGTAGTAGTAATAGTAGTAGTAGAAAAGCAAACTACAGGTATGTATGGGTAAATAAATTTAAATATAAATCTGTACAGATTCATTTTTACATTTATGTTGCCATACAATAATAATAATAATAATAATAATAATGATAATAATAATAATAATAATAATAATTGGCGCCGTGGCAGAGTGGGTTAGGCCGTCAATTGACTGGTTAAGCAACATTGGGGCTGGTCAGTCGTTGAATGGGTGACCGCTCTCCTCGGCGTTGATTCCTTGGGAAAGGATCTTTACCATAATTTCTTCAGTCTACTCAGCTGTAAATGAGTACCTATCCCTGATGAGGTCCAGCTATGGGTTAAATAGCAAAACTCAGCAATGATGTTAAGAAATGAAGGAATAAACGACAACGACGTAAATGGAACCTCTGGCAACAGAGGAGCTTCGTTCGGCAGCCAGGTATTCAACCCAATTAAAGGGGAAGACGGTCAGGTACTTGGAGGTCGTCATCCTGCAACTGACCACCACAACGACAGTAACCAACAACCAGAGACTGGAGCTACAGAAGCAAACCAGAGGAAGAAATGGACAAGAGAAAAAAATAAGGAAATACGGAGATGCTACATCAGAAGCAACCCGACGGAGAGAGGATATAGAAGAAGGTTGGTCAACATCTGGAATGAGAGGAATAACATCCCCAAACAGAGGAGAGGCTGGCAGACCAAGTAAGGAACATAAAGAAAAAGACCTGGCTCTCCCCAACAGAAAGAGAGGAATTGGTAAGGGAAATGACACACGGCAACGAATTACACGAAGACGAACTGAGAGACGATGCCACAGAAGATGACAAGGATGATGAACTATCAAACAACGACATACGAAGAAACACCGACGAAGTAACAGACAGGACGGAATGGGTAGAAAAGATCAGACAATGGATGAAGCCAGATACAGAGAGAACAAAGATCCCCTCCATGAAAGCCTACAACACCAAGAAATTAAGGGAGAAAATATGTGAGGTCAATGAAATAATGAGACTAATACACACCACCAATATCACAGAAACAAATAACTTGACATATGCAGGAGCAAGATTAGTAGCAGAACTGATGGGGATACGAACACCAGCACCACCAGCACAACCAACCCAACAGAACCAAAACAGCAACCGCCTTGGAAAAGGCGCCTGGAAAAGCAAATCATGGTGATGAGATCTGACTTGAAAAAACTGAAAGAGATTGCAGAAAAAAGGCTAAGAAGCAAGAAAACAAGGGAGGAACTCAACGAGAAATATAAAGTACAGGAGAGGGGACTAGACAACACAATAGAAGATGTAAAACAGAGGCTTAAGGCCAAAGCACATAAGATCCAACGGTATATGAACAGGAATAAGGGATACCAACAGAAGAAACTATTCGGAACCAACCAGAAAAGACTATATATCCAACTAAGAGGGGAAGACAACCACCAAGAAATTCCTGAAGCCGAACCAAGTAAGAGACTCTGGGAAAACATCTGGAGCAATCCGGTATCACACAACATGCAACATGGCTCCAGGAATTCAAGGCTGAAGAAACAGGGAGAAGAAAACAAAGATTCACTGACATCACGGAAGACAGAGTCAGACACCAACTAAGGAAAATGTCCAACTGGAAAGCCCCAGGTCCAGATGAAGTCCATGGATACTGACTCAAAAACTTCAAGGCCCTACACCCAAGAATAGCAGAACAACACCAGCATTGTATCACAACTCACCATGCGCCCAAATGGATGACCACAGAAAGACAAGAGTAAGGGAAATATAGCTAGTAACTACAGGCCTATCACCTGCCTACCAATAATGTGGAAGTTACTAACAGGTATCATCAGTGAAAGGCTATAACAACTACCTAGAGGATACAAACACCATCCCCCACCAACAGAAGGCTGCAGAAGGAAGTGTAGGGGCACAAAAGACCAGCTCCTGATAGACAAAATGGTAATGAAGAACAGTAAGAGAAGGAAACCCATCCTTCGACATGGTACCACACACATGGCTAATAGAATGCCTGAAAATATATGGGGCAGAGGAAAACACCATCAGCTTCCTCAAAAATACAATGCGCAACTGGAATACAATACTTACAAGCTCTGGAATAAGACTAACAGAGGTGAATATCAGGAGAGGGATCTTCCAGGGCGACTCACTGTCCCCACTACTCTTCGTAGTAGCCATGATTCCCATGACAAAAGTACTGCAGAAGATGGATGCTGGGTACCAACTCAAGAAAAGAGGCAACAGAATTAACCATCTGATGTTCATGGACGACATCAAGCTGTATGGTAAGAGCATCAAGGATTGTATCTGGGGACATCAGGATGGAGTTTGGAATAGAAAAATGCGCCTTAGTCAACATACAAAAGGGCAAAGTAACAAGGACTGAAGGGATAAAGCTACCAAATGGGAACAGCGTCAAACACATAGATGAGACGGGATACAAATACCTGGGAATAATGGAAGGAGGGGATATAAAACATCAAGAGATGAAGGAAACGATCAGGAAAGAGTATATGCAGAGACTTAAGCCGATACTCAAGTCAAAACTCAACGCCGGAAATATGATAAAAGCCATAAACACATGGGCAGTGCCAGTAATCAGATACAGCGTAGGAATAGTGGAATAGATGAAGGCAGAACTTCGCAGCATAGACCAGAAAACCAGGAAACATATGACTATACACAAAGCACTAAACCCAAGAGCAAATACGGACAAACTATACATAACACGAAAGGAAGGAGGGAGAGGACTGCTAAGCATAGAGGACTGCGTCAACATCGAAAACAGAGCACTGGGGCAATATATGAAGACCAGTGAAGACGAGTGGCTCAAGAGTGCATGGGAAGAAGGACTGATTAAAGTAGACGAAGACCCAGAAATATACAGAGACAGGAGAATGACCAACAGAACAGAGGAATGGCACAAAAACCAATGCACGAACAATTCATGATACAGACTAAAGAACTAGCCAGCGATGACACATGGCAGTGGCTACTGAGGGGAGAGCTCAAGATGGAAACTGAAGGAATGATAACAGCGGCACAAGATCGGCCCTAAGAACCAGATATGTCCAAAGAACGATAGATGGAAATAACATCTCTCCCATATGTAGGAAGTGCAATACGAAAAATGAAACCAAAAACCACATAGCAAGCGAATGTCCGGCACTTGCACAGAACCAATACAAAAAGAGGCATGATTCAGTAGCAAAAGCCCTCCACTGGAGCCTGTGCAAGAAACACCAGCTACCTTGCAGTAATAAGTGGTACGAACACCAACCTGAAGGAGTGATAGAAAACGATCAGGCAAAGATCCTCTGGGACTATGGTATCAGAACAGATAGGGTGATACGTGCAAATAGACCAGACGTGACGTTGATTGACAAAATCAAGAAGAAAGTATCACTCATTGATGTTGCAATACCATGGGACACCAGATTTGAAGAGAAAGAGAGGGAAAAAATAGATAAGTATCAAGACCTGAAAATAGAAATAAGAAGGATATGGGATATGCCAGTGGAAATTGTACCAATAATCATAGGAACACAAGGCACGATCCCAAGATCCCTGAAAAGGAATCTGAAAAAACTAGAGACTGAAGTAGCTCCAGGACTCATGCAGAAGAGTGTGATCCTAGAAACGGCGCACATAGTAAGAAGTGTGATGGACTCCTAAGGAGGCAGGATGCAACCCGGAACCCCACACTATAAATACCACCCAGTCGAATTGGAGGACTGTGATTGAACAAAAAAAAAAAATAATAATAATAAGAAGAAGAAGAAGAAGAAGAAAGAAGAAGAAGAAGAAGAAGAAGAAGAAGAAGTGTGATTCTAGAAACGGCGTACATAGTAAGAAAAGTGATGGACTCCTAAGAAGGCAGGATGCAACCCTGAGCCCCACACTATAAATACCACCCAGTCGAATTAGAGGACTGTGATAGAGCAAAAAAAATAATAATAATAATTGAGGCAACAGTAAATAAAAAATTAAGAAGTTTTTGTGGAAAATAGTAACTTGTTTTGTCCACAGTTAAATGGGGCGAAGCCGAACAAAGCTATATCCAAAATCCAAATTTATGAAATTTATGAAAATTATGATCAAAAAATTGATTTAAATTAATTAAAACATTTTTGTTGGAGTCTTTCCTCTTTATTCAAGATCAGATCCTATTCTTGGGAAGAAATTGAGGCTTTTTCAGTCAAACAAAACTAGAATAGCGCGAGAACGCGGGAGATACTTTACCACTCAATGCGAAGAGTTGTATATTGTTGGTACTCCCACTCATACATCTGTTAGCTGTTTCATTTTACAAGATTTCGTTGAATATAACATCCCATTAATACTTTTTTCTTCTAAAAGAGGCAAGGCCCATTGTACATATAAAATCAGTATATAAGTATAAACAGAATAAAACAAAAGACTAGCTGGTACATCTCCTCTTCATAGATTGAATAACATTATTTCATCTTTTTTACTAACGGAACGTGAAAAAAAGTAATCACTTTATAATTTATAAACTGTTTTGCAAGCATAAGAACTGCATCAGGTTACGAAAAAACCATAGCAATTTTTTATGTGAATACAATGTGCTTATTTTCAAACATAATTAGCAAAAAGCCGGAGAAATGTTAATCCATTTAACATGAAAATGTTGGTACATAGTCTCATTCAAGTGGAATGTTTTGTTCCTAATATGAATGAGAGAAATTGTATCTGGTTTGCTGGTAAATGACTGATTAAAAATTGAACTTGTCCACCTTCATCAAGTTTGGATATAACTAAATATTCTATAACTCAAAACCTACAACACAGTATATATATATATATATATATATATATATATAAGTAGTATATATATATATATATATATATATGTATATAATTTTATATATATATATATATATACATATATATATATATATATATATATATATATATATATATACTATATTCTATATATTATATATATTCTTAATAATATATTTATATATTTGTGTGTATATATATTCAAATTTTGTTCATTTGGTTTATTAATATAATAGATTAATACACATATATGTATGTGTATGCATCTATAATATTACCAAACGAAATGAAAAAAATTCAAGTATTCACATTCTCTGTGCATCGAAAGTTACTCTGCGACACTTTTATGTTTATCCATAAATAAGACGAAAAAAGAATGACAAGTGAGCATATGTAGCCCAGATCAATATCTGATACTTTTAATCAACCAGCAAAGGTGGAAGAGAGAGAGAGAGAGAGAGAGAGAGAGAGAAATGTTGACCTGTGGTCCGTGTTTCCATTCTACATTCAAAGCTCTATTGATACTCACCGATCCTAATGAATATACGCTATGCTTATCTACGTATCATTTTAACTGCTACATTCTGGATATGAACGGCAGATGTTTACCTATATTGGAAAGATAACATCTTAATAATTAATGCTATAATCATTTTCTCTTATTTTTGAGAGATTTTCTTTGCTAATGTCGATTTCAATTACGTTTCCATTCGAGGAAAAACAAACGTGGTGTAAGAACATCATATTTTGCACTCGAGTGTAAAATATCTTCTAATTTTCATTGTGCACAAAAACCTAATCAGATTTATTTCAATATTTTCAAATCAATCACTAAACTGAGTCCAAATCCCTTGCTTATTTTGAGATGCATACAGATGAGTAATGATATGAGAATTATTTTAAACAAGAATTATTTTAAATAGATTCTATAAATTTAATTGTCATAATTGTATATCATTTTGATAATAATCCTCTCAGGAAAATGCCCCATGTTAATATCATTACATGGATAAACATATGCAATGAATAAGAGATGGGATAGAAAAATTATTTAAGGCAAATAAAATATTTTAGAAAGTATTTATCGACTAAAAACTAACGAGTTATATATATATATATATATATATATATATATAATATATATATATATATATATATATATATATTATATACTGTAACATGAGAAACTGGCCGAATTCACAACCTATGCAAGGTGGTTGCCGAGTTTTGATGATAATTTCTGCTACAGTAAGTGAGTGGAGCGCTTAGCAAGGCTGCAGGAATGCACGGGAGTCGGCAGTCGGAAATCTGGAAATGAAGTCTATGTTACACACAACATAAAATAAAGACTTCTCGCACAACATTTATGACTAATGCACTATGGAGGGAATTTATCCTTAAATCACACACAATACTGATATATGGGGAGAAATCTAATGCTTAAGTGGAAAGATTAATGGAGAACTTCGTGGATCTCGGACTAGTCACGAGGGAAGCATGTACATGCTAGGTTGGAGAAAAAGGAAGGTTCGTTAGAGAAGTGGGAAAGAAATAGAATTGGAACATACATGGGATAGTTTTGATGGACTTCAGGTGAGGAAAAGAAACTGGTTAACATTGAATGTAAACTCAGACGTACCTGGACTAAACCTTATGGAGTGTAGCTTTATATGAGACGATGGGGTCGGCTTTGTCCGAGTTCTGGGGGCGCGCCAGTAAGTGCCTTTATCTAGGACTATAGAAGGCAAGGGCGGATGTCTGTCCTTGATAAGCAGGACCGGAAGCGAATGAGGGTGCGGATTATTCGCGGTGGGGGTAGGTCCCCCCCAGACCACCCCCCCCCCCCCCCCCCCCCCCCCCCCCCCCCCCCCCCCCCCCCCCCCCCACCCCCCCCCCCCCCCCCCCCCCCCCCCCCCCCCCCCACCCCCCCCCAACCCTAACCCCCCCCCCCCCCCCCCCCCCCCCCCCCCCACCCATTGGCAGGACATTCTCGAAACAGACATATGGCCATTAACAAGACCAAGGTAAAATAGGTCTTAAGACTAGGCCTAGGAAGGGCCTACCTATTGACCATTTCAAGGCCTGCGATGCATGGGTTTCCTTAAATATCTTTTTAAATATCAACTGTCTTCCTGAAAATTTGGCACAACATGTTTTACACCTTCCGCTAATATATGGCAATATAATTAAGTACCCTGAATTAATAATTAAGGCACTTTACTTAGAAAATTTTCAATTTCCTCAGTATTAGTTGTAAATCCACGAACTCCTGTCGTTGGCTTAGCCAAAGAGTTAGGAAAGAAGCCCCGCCCACTCCTCTCTTTCTTACTCTGTGTGAGTCTTATGAATGGAATAGTGTACTACCATATGTTTTTTTACGTTTTAAAATGTACACGAACTACCATTTACTACTGATTACTTTTCATAAAGCCCTTTGTATGTTTTTATTTATCATGTACCTTTCTTATCTATTTCCATGAGAATTGTGTGGTAGTGGCAACTTTAGATTATTATTGGATATATAAATATGAAAGAAAAAAAACATGTCATAGTTTACTTAAAAAGTAAGATCACTTATGTATTATTTTATAATATATAATCCAATAAAGTATGTACAATATATTACAGAAAATATTACAGATTTTGAAGTAAATTTTTGCAGTAGCCATGAAAACAGCATAGACATACAAAATAAAAAACTGGTGGATAAATATATCAAAACTTATTAATTATAGGACTATATATTCACACGTATAAGGATATTTCAGCTCACTCCCCATCACTGTCTAAAAACAGATCGTCCTCGCCATCACTGGCGACGTTGACAACGATTGGATCTATGCAATTCCGGAAGTTGTCAGTAAGCCATTATTCATTCTCGAAAGCTTGACCTCGTTGGACAGCTCCTTACCACACCTGTTTAGTGACAGCAAGCCTTTCTTCCTCCAATCTGACCTTTAGGTCTGCCCTGGTGAAATGCCGTAACGATGAACGTACATATAGCTTCATATGCGCCCATACCTGCTCAATGGCATTGAGATCAGGATGGGCGGGTGGAAGCCGGACGTCAATATAAACACACCTGAACAGCTTGTAACTACTGACCCCCTAATTTTCAGCGGGTATATTTTCAAGTGTATATATATATATATATATATATATATATATATATATATATATATATATATATATATATATATATATACATCTATATTGTATGTATATATATATATATATATATATATATATATATATATATATATATACTCTGAATAAACCAAGAAGTCATAATAATCTCCCAAAATAATGAAACACAAGTAAACTTTATTGCATAAACTAATTTGGATACAAAAAACAATAATCCATAAAGTAATTAAAAAATTTAAAACACTATACGTCATAATCGTAGTACGGCACACTTTCATTCATAATATGTTAACAGGGAGAGAAAGTCTCAGTCAAATGCAAAGAAAATTGGAAATGTTCAGGAGTAAAGTGCCATTATTAATAATTTTGGATACTTAGTGATATTGCCATACATTAGCGGAAGGTCTAAAACATGTTGGGCCAAAATTTCAAGAAAATACAGTTGATATTTAAAAAGATATTTAAGAAAGCCTATGCACCGCAGGCCTGAAATGGTCAGTAGGCTTGCCCACGTTTCCCCCTTGTGTTTTTGTTGTCCCACCCCCTAAGGTGCTTAACGAATTGATACCCTTCCACAAAACTACGATGAACCGGAAATTCCTATCTCCCTTGTCTAGCCTGGTCTATGCTGATTTCCTTAAATCCCCCCCCCCCCACCACCCCACCCCCACCACAGTCGTTATAATATAGGGGTAAAATGGCTGCTGCTTCTAGCTTGATTTTAATTTCAATTTTTGGCGAAGCAAGGCGAGATAAAAACGTGAAAATATATAAATATATATACATATATTTCTAATTTTGTATATACTCGAATATATATATAGATATTTATGAATGTATCTGTGTGTCTCTGTGTGTGTTTGTGTGTGTTTATGTGTGCATATCTGTTTGATTGTATCTATTTGCCTAAGTATCGTGTGTATACTTATATGCATACATTTGTTAAACTATGTAAACCTCATTATAAATGCAACATGACTAAATCAAGAGAAACAAAGACCTTTTCTTAAAATGAACTCTATAATTCGTCGCGACGTCTGCAAGTTTCACTATTGTGAACAGCATTACGATTTCAGTTCCTTGTTTAGCTGCGAGATTATCACAAAATGGTTGGTCGACCAAATTCTCTCTCTCTGTCTCTTCCTTGAATATGTTTCCCTTCTTTGTCTTGATACATCCGATGATGGCTGTACAGCAAGGGTGCTTTCTGACACCTGCTTTTCATTCATTGTTGGCTCCTTGATAGAGGGGCAAAGGTCAATGCGAGAGGTCAAGGTGCACTACTTAGAATCACAGATTCACTGACCACGTTCGATAAAAAGTTAATTGAAGCATTATTTTTAATAGTAATAATAAAAATAATAATGATAATAATCATAATGATAGACATAGTAGTAGTAATATTAGTAGTATTAGTAGTAGAAAAGCAAATTACAGGTATGTATGGGCGCATAAATTTAAATATAAATCTGTACAGATTTATTTTTACATTTATGTAGCCATACATAACTATAGAGTTGTCTCTCCATTGCAAGAATTGTGCGAACAATAATAATAATTATACTAATAATAATAATAATAGTAATAATAATAATAATAATAATAATAATAATAATAATAATAATAATAATGTGACGCCGTGGCAGAGTGGGTTAGGTCGTCAAAGGACTGGTTAAGCAACATTGGGGCTGGTCAATCTTTGGATGGGTGACCGCTCTCCTCGGCATTGATTCCTTGGGGAAGGATCTTTACCATAATTTCCTCAGTCTACTCAGCTGTAAATGAGTACCTACCCCTGATGGGGTTGGGTCCAGCTATGGGTTAAATAGCAAAACTCAGCAATGATGTTAAGAAATGAAGGAATAAACGACAACGACGTAAATGGAACCTCTGGCAACAGAGGAGCTTCGTCCGGTAGCCAGGTATTCAACCCAATTGAAGGGGAGTACGGTCATCCAGCAACTGACCACCACAACGACAGTAACCAACAGCCTGAGTTTGGAGCTACAGAAGCAAACCAAAGGAAGAAATGGACAAGAGAAGAAAATAGGGAAATATGGAGATACTACATCAGAAGCAACCCGACGGAGAGAGGATATAGAAGAAGGTTGGTCAACATCTACAATGAGAGGGATAACACCCACCAAACAGAGCAGAGGCTGGCAGACCCAGTAAGGATCATAAAGAAAAAGAACTGGCTCTCCCCAACAGGAAGAGAACTGGAAAGGGAAATGTCACACGACAATGAATTACACAAAGACGAACTGAGAGACGATGCCATAGAAGACGACAGGGATGATGAGGTATCAAACAACGACACACGAAGATACACCAACGAAGTAACAGAGAGGACGGAATGGGTAGAAAAGATTAGACAATGGATGGAGCCAGATACAGAGAGAACAAAGATCCCCTCCATGAAAGCCTACAACACCAAGAAATTAAGGGAGAAAACAAGTGAGGTCAATGAAATAATGGGCATAATACACACTGCCAGTATCACAGAAACAAATAACTTGGCATATGTAGGAGCAAGATTAGTAGCAGAACTGATGGGGATTCGATCACCAACACCACCAGCACAACCAACCCAACAGAAACCAGAACAGCAACCGCCTTGGAAAAGGCGCCTGGAAAAGCAAATCATGATGATGAGATCTGACTTGAGTAAACTGAAAGAGATGGCAGAAAAAAGGCTAAGAAGCAAGAAAACAAGAGAGGAACTCAACGGGAAATACAAAGTACAAGAGAGGGGACTAAACAACACAATAGAAGATGTAAAACAGAGGCTTAAGGCCAAAGCACATAAGATGCAACGGTACATGAACAGGAATAAAGGATACCAACAGAACAAACTATTCAGAACCAACCAGAAAAGACTATACAGCCAAATAAGAGGGGTAGACAACCACCAAGAAATTCCTGAAGCCGAACCAAGTAAGAGACTCTGGAAAAACATATGGCTCCAGGAAGTCAAGGAAGAAGAAACAGGGAGAATAAAACAAAGATTTACAGAGATCCCAACAGACACATCGTACACCAACTAAAGAAAATGCCCAACTGGAAAGCCCCAGGTCCCGATGAAGTCCATGGATACTGGCTCAAAAACTTCAAGGCCCTACACCCACGAATAGCAGAACAACTCCAGCATTGTATCTCAAATCACCATGCACCCAAATGGATGACCACAGGAAGAACATCCTTAGTACAAAAAGACAAGAGCAAGGGAAATATAGCCAGTAGCTACAGGCCTATCACCTGCCTACCAATAATGTGGAAGTTACTAACAGGTATCATCAGTGAAAGGCTATACAACTACCTAGAGGAGACAAACACCATCCCCCACCAACAGAAAGGCTGCAGAAGGAAGTGTAGGGGCACAAAAGACCAGCTCCTGATAGACAAAATGGTAATGAAGAACAGTAGGAGAAGGAAAACCAACCTAAACATGGCATGGATAGACTATAAGAAAGCCTTCGACATGATACCAGAAAACACCATCAGCTTCCTCAAAAATACAATGCACAACTGGAATACAATACTTACTAGCTCTGGAATAAGACTAGCAGAGGTTAATATCAGGAGAGGGATCTTCCAGGGCGACTCACTGTCCCCGCTACTCTTCGTAGTAGCCATGATTCCCATGACAAAAGTACTACAGAAGATGGATGCCGGGTACCAACTCAAGAAAAGAGGCAACAAAATCAACCATCTGATGTTCATGGACCACATCAAGCTGTATGGTAAGAGCATCAAGGAAATAGATACCCTGTTCCAGACTGTAAGGACTGTATCTGGGGACATCAGGATGGAGTTTGGAATAGAAAAATGCGCCTTAGTCAACATACAAAAGGGCAAAGTAACAAGAACTGAAGGGATAAAGCTACCAGATGGGAGCAACATCAAACACATAGATGAGACAGGATACAAATACCTGGGAATAATGGAAGGAGGGGATATAAAACACCAAGAGATGAAGGACACGATCAGGAAAGAATATATGCAGAGACTCAAGGCGATACTCAAGTCAAAACTCAACGTCGGTAATCAGATACAGCGCAGGAATAGTCGAATGAACAAAGGTAGAACTCCGCAGCATAGATCAGAAAACCAGGAAACATACGACAATACACAAAGCACTACACCTAACAGCAAATACGGACAGACTATACATAACACGAAAGGAAGGAAAGAAACGACTACTAAGTATAGAGGACTGCGTCAACATCGAGAACAGAGCACTGGGGCTATATCTCAAAACAAGTGAAGACAAGTGGCTAAAGATTGCATGGGAAGAAGGACTAATAAAAGTAGACAAAGACCCAGATATACAGAGACAGGAGAATGACAAACAGAACAGAGGACTGGCACAACAAACCAATGCACGGACAATACATGAGACAGACTAAAGAACTAGCCAGCAATGACACATAGCAATGGATACAGAGGGGAGAGCTAAAGAAGGAAACTGAAGGAATGATAACAGCGGCACAAGATCAGGCCCTAAGAACCTGAACGATAGACAGAAATAACATCTCTCTTCCATATGTAGGAAGTGCAATACGAAAAATGAAACCATAAACCACATAGCAAGCGAATGCCCGGCACTTGCACAGAACCAGTACATAAAGAGGCATGATTCAGTGGCAAAAGCCCTCCACTGGAGCCTGTGCAAGAAACATCAGCTACCTTGCAGTAATAAGTGGTACGAGCACCAACCTGAGGGAGTGATAGAAAACAATCACGCAAAGATCCTCTGGGACTATGGCATCAGAACAGTTAGGGTGATACGTGCAAATAGACCAGACGTGACATTGATTGACAAAGTCAAGAAGAAAGTATCACTCATTGATGTCGCAATACCATGGGACACCAGAGTTGAAGAGAAAGAGAGGGAAAAAATGGATAAGTATCAAGATCTGAAAATAGAAATAAGAAGGATATGGGATATGCCAGTGGAAATTGTACCCATAATCATAGGGGCACTAGGCACGATCCCAAGATCCTTGAAAAGGAATCTAGAAAAACTAGAGGCTGAAGTAGCTCCAGGACTCATGCAGAAGAGTGTGATCCTAGAAAACGGGCGCACATAGTAAGAAAAGTGATGGACTCCTAAGGAGGCAGGATGCAACCCGGAACCCCACCCTATAGATACCACCCAGCCGAATTGGAGGACTGTGATAGAGCAAAAAAAAAAATTAAATAAAATAAGAAAAAAAAATAAGAATAATAACAATAATAATGATAATATTTTATGGGCACAGTTCCAACATGGCAACCTATTCTTAATTTGCACATGCTTAAGGATTTCAGGAGGCACATTTTCCTGTATGGCTACCAAGTCACGTGACAGTGACGTCATCCACATATGTTAAATCGATGGTGTTTGTTACTTAAATCTTCTTTATTATTATTTTTTCATGTTGACCCAATCACTTATAAACACACACCACAAGCACACAAAAACACACATACTATAATTATATATACTAGCAAACTTACCCATCTACGATGGGTGATAAAGTACGGGTGCAGAAGTGAAAAATTTATATGTACTATTTGTTCAGCAATATTAAAATAAGGGCGATTACACGAATAGTTTCTCTCTCTCTCTCTCTCTCTCTCTCTCTCTCTCTCGTAATGTAATTCAAGGGACGATCACTGAACGCAGAGAAATTCTTATTCATTGTTGTTTCCCCTCTTTTAATGATATTCTCTCTCCTCTCTCTCTCTCTCTCTCTCTCTATTAAACTAAGTGAAGGGACGCTCAATGAACTTAAAGAAGTTTGTATTCATTATTGTTTACCCACTTTTAATGATTCTCTCTCTCTCTCGCTCTCTCTCTCTCCTCTCTCTCTCTCTCTCTCTTAATGTAAGTCAAGTAACGAAGACGGTGATGGGATTATCGGATTACTTAGCTCTCAAATCACAAATTATCTCCTCTCTCTTTCTCTCTCTCATTTTTCGATAGCAAGTTAAAATTATAAAATTGTAGTGCATTAATGTCGTTGAATGGCTCTCTCTCTCTCTCTCCTCTCTCTCTCTCTCTCTCTCTCTCTTGTCGGTGACTTTCATTTAACGGAACAGGGATCCTGATTGGTTCGTTTCTTTGTCAATCACGTTGCACGGTGATACGAATAATAAAGTATCTTTCTTTTCATTATGTTACTGCAAAGATGCAACTTGTATGTCAGTGCGTTATGGCTACTGATAAATGCTCTTATGATCCTGTGTCTTCCAAAAGAGAGTAGAAAGTAGGAACTTGTCAGTTTCCTTTTTATTATGTCCATTGGCAGGATCGAAATTCCGAAGCAGCAACATTACCAGGCAGTACTTCTTCAACATTATTTTGTGCACCGGCAGTCCCGATGGATTTAAGTTATTCAAAAAATCTTGCGGATATTGATGATAATTTTCATCTTTTATTGTGTCCGAGCCGAAATATTCGCGACTTTCTCCGGGGAAGTTGAACAGAAATTATGTATGAAAATTCGTAAAGTAGCAAAGTCTATGGGAATAACCAGCCTAGTTTCACGGCCTTGTTTCATGGCCAGAAACAGCTCCGTTCAGGGAATCCCTTCTCACCCCCACCCCCTACAAAGGAGTGGGGGTAGGTTGGATGAAACCCTTTTCCAAACATCTTAGGGGTCCCCACCATAACCCTGCCAAGTTCCATGCCCATCTGACCAGCCGTTTGGCCGTGATTGAATGATAGACAGACAGACAGACAGACATTACGCCCATTATAGTATGATTATCATAAATTAACATAATTTATTCAGTTTTGACGGCCCTTTTTTTAAAGTAAGTTTTTCTAGTTTAATCCAGTTTTCTTTTGACTTTCTCTCTGAACACTGGATATGGGTCTTTTGCCTCTCCTTAAGGGTTGTTATTGATTTTTTTTTTATATTGGTACTCCGCCCATGAAGTTTGTTTCTCTTTTTTCATGTTTGTGATGGTGATTTAGCTTTCGTAGTCTGTGCCATGTCATATTTTGACACTCTCCCGCAGCTTTCGAGGGGGCCTTGTGGCATTAGTTCAGGAGTTCTGTACTTGGCTCCACCATAGAAGGACCAGTATGTTATATTATTGGCAGTTTACGGCAGTGCACGTATTTTTGGGTAGATGATACTTCCTTTTGCACATCTGCACCGTGTTGTGTCACTCGAGAGTGACTGTATGTTTGTGCCCTTTGTCAGAAGCTGGATTGCTTGGGGCCTGTTGTTGGAGGCTTGGACTTTGTGCCTCACCGAGGATTTCTACAGCCCTTAATATTTGGAGTAGAGCTCAGCATTTTGCTCTCGTGAACGGCCCGTAGTGCGAGCTCAATATACACCCTGTATTCTCCTGCCTCTGCTTTTACACTGCACTCTTGGAGTCGTGAGGAGGCCCTCTAGTGGCGAAGGAGAGTGAGCCCACTTTATTATTATTAGTATTATTAATTTATTTCTTCATGTGATGGAGCAGCAACCCCTTGTTTTAGTAAAGACATCTTTTACACGAAAATAAGTGTGTGTCAGCGTCGGCATTTATCTGCATAACGACGTCCTTGGATGACTTTAAGTGTATAGCTGACTGTATGGACTCGACCTATTGAGTTATTTATGTTTTATATTATTATTAGAGTATGTATTTAGTACAATTCCCTTTGTTAAAACAATTTGTCAAAGATATAGGTTAAGATATAGGTTAAGGTTTTCCCCCCTTTGAATATCCACCTATCGTATGCTAGGGAAAGTATTTTTCTTACTTCCACTGTATACTTTCTCTTACTCCTTGGCATGCTAGTTAGGTAGGCGATTGAAAAAGTGACTGATTTGGTGTTGTGTGTGCTTGTTGTGCTTTTCCCCCCATTATTCAGTTTTCAGAGGGGTTCTTTTGTTGTGTTAATTCTTAAGTAATAAATTATTATTAATCTTTAATTTGTGGTTTGATGTATCTTCTCTGAGACTGTACTCTTTGAGTGTTGATTTGTCACGGATCATACTCTTTTTGTGGTACTGATCTGAAATATCAGGTCCAAAAGAACCCTAATAACTTCAGACCATCGTGAAGTTCATAACAATATATATATATATATATATATATATATATATATATATATATATATATATATATATATATACATACTATATATATATATATATATATATATATATATATATATATATATATCTATATATACGTGCGTGTGTGTGGTGTGTGTGTATGTGTATATATATATATATATATATATATATATATATATATATATATATATATATATATATATATATATATATATATATATATATATATATATATATATATATATATATATATATATACAAACACATACCACACACACACCAATATATACATATATAAATATATATATATATATATATATATATATATATATATATATATATAGTATATATATAAATATATCTATATATATATATATATATATATATAAATAGAGAGAGAGAGAGAGAGAGAGGAGAGAGAGAGGAGAGAGATAGAGAGAGAGAGAAGAGAGATGACTAAAAATTGAAAAAATCGTCTTTGTGTCCAATGTATAAGGTCGTAAAAACGAGTTTGAATAATCATAACGGAACCTATAGTCGATTCATTTAAGGTAGATTCTTGCGCCTACGAGACGTTTGTTTGGCAGCCTCTGATTGGCTGGTACCGGGAGGTAGGCCGCTCGCTCATTGTCATATTTTCGTCTGTGACTTAGAAAAAATGCAGTATGTTTATATTTCTTCATTTATCTCACGTTTTCCAAAAGATAATAAAGTTATTGGTCATACCAAAGGATTCGGTATTAATTGTACGACTAAATAATCTTTTCCTGAAACCAATTAGATAAAACAACAAAGGAATTACAACGAGTAAAAGTGAAGAGAAAAAGTTCAATCTTTACACCTGTTTTTATTTATCATCGGATTTTTGATAAGTCATACGATCAAGATGAATTAAAACTTGTATTTTCATACAATAAAATCACCCTGAATACGTTGGTGCTTTCAGATTTTGGATGCGTGTAATATGTGAAGAGAAAATGAAGAATATGTCTTATTATGTTGCAGCCGTGCTTGACTCAGCCTGATAGGAAGTCAATCTTTCTTAATTATTTGTTGTTTATTACTTCACTGAGATTATTATTTTATATCACTCAAATAAGTCTCTGTAGTCTCTTTCATTTGAAAATGTTTATTCATAAAATCATAGAAAGAAACGATATCTTGAAACAACCTGATTAAAGTTTAGGCTGAGTTGAAGAGTGTGAAGTCGTCTTTCCACAGAGTTCAACTTCTTTGCTGGATTGAATTCCCCGCGGCCCACATGGGTCTGAGCTAACGATACCAGATGCATCCATCTGATTATTATTATTTTTTTCCTTATCAGATATGGCCAGACATACTATATGATATTGGATTTAAAATGTTCGACAGTTATAATGTAAATTCTGTGTATATATTTTCAGAAAATGTAATAATATAGCATGGTAAATATTGTCGAAACTGCAACCTTTTATATCGCTAATTGGTAACTCAAATCTCTCGCTGAGGCCACAAACACAACGACGACGCCTTGCAGATCTCATTCTCTCAGCAATACCGTCAAACTTGAATCATTTACTGATGCAATAATAAGACATATTCTTCATTTTCTCCTCACATTTTACACGCATCCAAAATCTGAAAGCACCAGCGTATACAGGGTGAATTTGTTGTATGAAAACACAAGTTTTATTTTATCTTATTCGCGTTAATGATGCAAAATCCGATAATAAATAAAAACAGGTATAAAGAATTAAATGCTTCTCTTTTCACTTTTACTCGTTGTAATTCCTTTGTGTTTTATCTTATTGATTTCAGGAAAAGATGACTTGGTTGTACAATTAATACCGAATCCTATGATATGACCATAATTTTCCGATCTTGAGCAAAGCGTGAGTTGTTTGAAGAAATATAAACATAATATTGCTAGTTTTCTAAGCCACAGTAAAAATAATGAGACTGAGCGAAAGGCATACCTCCCGGTACCAGCCAATCAGAGGCCGCCAAACAAACGTCTCGTAGGCGCAAGAATCTACCTTAAATGAATCGACTATAGTATGTCTTATAAAAAAAATGTGTAAAAGGTCGAGATTCGTGGGAAAATTTTAGGGCTAGAGAGACAATATGTTTCCAGATAATGAACAAAAAAGGTTTCGCATTATACAGAATAGAGTTGCATAGAATGTAGCATTTAGGCCAGACGCTAAGTGCAGCTAGGGCCCGAAGGACGCTGTAAAGATCCTTCAATAATGCCTACAGTGCACCACGTAAAGTGAATTGACGGCACTACCAACTACGGATCACATTATTCAGAGATTCAGACATTCAAGAAAGGTGGATAAAAATTAGAACCGTGAACTTTAGTAACAGTAAAATTCAGACAATATATTCTTAAAAGTAAAACTAGGTTAAATTGTCCTTTATCGTTATATGATGTATCCTCAGCTTTTATTTAAGAGAAAGATTTTAGAAAATAAATTTCCCTTTTATAATATCTCGCAAACTTTGGAAACCCATGAATTTAACCCTTGGGATACAGGGCTACCTCACTGGCTACTTGTGTATAATTCCTATTACAAGACCTACTAGAACTTAAGACCTTCTCTTATACCTACCAATAAATATCACTGGGTGGAGCAGACTTCTATATTTCAGACAATCTTTAGACTAACATGTATGGAAGGGGTTTAAATCATTTGTTATATGTAATTATAAAAGAAACAGACAATTACCAAACACATAGATCAAAATAATTTAGAAACTTCCGAGAGAATTTCCCACCTTTCATAAAACTATATTCTAAATACGATCCTAAATGCCACCAACATATTTTTAGAAAAAACAATTAGATTTTAATGGATCAGTGTTTAAGATTTCGTATCAATATAATTGGTCACGACCTGACATTAAAAGGGATATGTAATTAGAATAAACTTATGAGAACTGACGAATGAATCACACTTTGAAGTAGTATCGGCCAGTATAAATAGGACGCTTTTAGGCAGCAAATACTACATACTGTCTCCTGCAATTGAACACTACAGAGTCAACTCAGTTACTTTTTCTCCTCTCAGACTTTTGCAGTGTTTAGGTATCACATCTAAACAAAATTTTCTTGGTAGTTTTCTCAATGAAAACATATTGTTTTTGTGTGTAAATAGTGATTCGATACCCTTTTACACTTCAGAGAACACTGCTAAATTACAGTAAAAAATATATATTCACCTTTGGGAAAGATTTTGTGCATCGGTGTTAAGTATGCATATCAAAGTTTGTTAGTATAAATGTAAGCCATTTTTATTCGGTTTTCTGGTTTATTATTAAACTAAGCTGTCCCGTTTGCTTCAGTTGCTTCAGGTGGAAAGATGTTGAGAATCTTCGTCAAGTTCTTCCTGGTTGCTGTGAGTATTTCTGTCATAAAATTATGTATGCAAAGTATACTGCTAAAGATTGTTTCTATCATATATCCATCAGGGCATAATTAGAACCTGAAAACATTCTGGGCAGGTTTTTGCCACTCTTGCCCGACAGGTGTTTAACTTTTCATATATGGCAGGTGTTGTGCATTTGCTGGACCCATGGACGTGTAGTTGAAGCTCCTCTGAAGAATGCACTTGACAATGTTCCAAAGCAGTACAGGTAAATGAGAAGTCACTTTCAGATGAAGTTTCTGAAAAAAAATAACACAACGAAATGCTGTGAATTTTCTTATTGAAACATTTACTACAATCGCTATATAAACAAAAAGAAGGGTTTGACGTCTCTTAATCACTAACAATTGATCTCAGTACTTCCAACGATGTCCCTAAATATCTTATTATTTTGACAGTGAGTCTCCGCTTTTCTGCTATCCCGTTGGTGGTTGGACTGAAGTAGAAGGGATGTGGCAATGGTGCATGGATAATTGCCTTCACAATCCTCCAAACTGCCCCGAAAGCCATTGCAAATGTTTTGAAAAATATTATTATGATGACGAGTAGCATCTCTCCTCCGGATGTTACTTTTGCAGTTGCAACATAAACTGCAAAACGGATCGGAGATTTTTGACTACTACCATTACGCCCAAGCAGACCTTATGAAGTTATCCTTATGTCGAGTGGTTTGAGTTTATATTCATTCTGGATGTAATTCTAAATGGGCAGAATATTTCTAAATATTTATGTTTGTTAAATGGATTGAAATGTTAAACTTTTAACTTGTAATTAATTCGTAATGAGCACAATATTATAAAATTTATGAATTTAAGAATTTGTCATAAAATGATGATTTATAATGTTTTTGAAACGATGTACATGGTTTTTTTTAGTGGTTAATTATTATATTCTTTTGGATTTTTTTAATTATTCAAACAATGATTGTTAATTAATTAAGACTAAATGCAGCACAATTTCTATGGTTTTATTTACAAAAATACATTAACTACGTTTCTAAACTTATGTTAGCTGTGACGACAGATAACTCACAATGAAATGTTGGGGCCAATATGAAAACAATATGAGTTTGGCTATAATTTCCTAATAAAATTCAAAAGGGAAAAAGAGGATCTGCTTTTAGCCATTATTGAATGGACCCGAGGAGGTCGTTTTAGATTTGTCAACACCCAGTGCTTTGCAAACTGTGTTCCTTGTTTCCATTCGACAGTCAAAGCTCTATTGATACTCACTGATCCTGATGAAAATACGCTACGTTCATCTTCGTATCCTTTTTACTGCTACAATCTGGTTATGAACGGCAGATGTTTACCGATATTGAAAAGATAACATATTAATAATTAATGACATAATAATTTTCTCTGATTTTTGAGAGACTTTCTTTGCTAATGTCGATTTCAATTACGTTTCCATTCGAGGAAAAACTAACTTGGTGTACAAACTTCACATTTTGAATTCGATTGTAAAATATCTTTTAATTTTCATCGTGCACAAAACCTAATCAGACTTATTTCCTTATTTTAAAATCAATCACTAAACTGAGTACAAAGCCCTTGCGTATTTCGAGATAAATACTGATGATTAATGATATGAGAATTGTTTTAAACAAGAAGACGACCACCATTCCTCAATAGATAGGTCTATGAATTTAGTTGTCATAAATATATAGCAATCTGATAATAATCCTCTAGGGAAAATACCCCATGTTAATATCATTACATGGATAAACATATGTAATGAATAAGAGATGGGATAGAAAAATTATTGAAGGCAAATAAACTATTTTAGAAAACATTTATTGGCTAAAAACTAACGAGTTTTATAATAAGTTATATGAGATGATAAATATATATAATATTATATATATATATACTTATATTTATATTTATATATGTATGTATGTATGTATGTATATATATATATATATAATATATTACATGTATATATCATATATATATATATATTATATATATATATCTATATATATATATTATATATATATAACATACATACATACATATAATATATATAATATATATATATAATATATATATATATCATATATCTATATATATATATAAATAATACCTACTACATACATGTATATAGAATATCTATATTATATCTCTATAGATATACTATATATTTATATATTATATATATATTTTCCATATATAAATATTATATATATATACTATATGTATATATATGTATATATATATATATATATATATATATATATATATATATATATATATATATATATAATATATATATATTTTATAATATATATGATATATATATATATATATATATATATATATAAATAATATATATATATATATACAAATACAAACACACACTCATCTACGTATATATATCATATAATATATATATATATATATATATATATATATATATATATAATATATTATAATATATATATATATATAATATATATATATATAATATATACACACATATATATTGTTACGTGTGGGGTCGTTTTTGGATGGGGTTATATTTCTAAAGTCATATGCCTTGCTGTAAAAGTCTGCCAAAACCTACACACATAAGGATATGGAATAATAATGAAGCACTTTCGACTTACCTTGAGTTAGAAAACTGTTTAATGCTTTAAGGTCGCCATGAAACCTGCCAGGTAAATCTAAATTAAGTTTATTTACACAAAATAGAACAGCCTGAGGCAAACGGAATGGCAGATAGGCCACATGGAGAGGGCACAGACTACTGTGTTAAATTATTCTATTTTTTACAGTAACATGAGAAACTGGCAGAAATCTCAATCTGTGTAAGGCTGGTTGCTGAGTTTTGATAATAATCTCTGCTACGGTAAGTGGAGCGCCTAGCAAGGCTGTAGGAATGCACGGGAGTCAGCAATCGGAAATCTGAAAATGAATTCAAGGTTACACACAACATAAAACAAAGACTTCTCACACAAAATTTATGACTAATGCACTATGGAGGGAATTTATCCTTAAATCACACACAATACTGATAATATGGGGAGAAATCTAATGCTTAAGTGGAAAGATTAAAGGAGATCTTCGTGGATCTCGGACAAGTCACAAGGGAAGCATGTGCATGCTAGGTTGGACAAAAGGAGGTTCGTTAGAGAAGTGAGAAATTGAATTTGAAAACGTAGGAAAGTTTGTTTGACTCAGAGGAAAAGAACTGGCTATATGAATGTAACTCAGACATACCTGGATACCTTATGGAGTGTAGCTTTATATGAGATGAACGATGGCGTCGGCTTTGTTCGAGTCCTGGGGGCGTAGCAGTAAGCGCCTTTATCTAGGACTATGTTAAGCGACTAAGCAGGACCGGAAGCAAATGAGGGCGCGGATGATTCGCATTGGTGGTAGTTTCCCCCCCACCCCTCCAGCCCATTGGTAGGGCATTCTGGAAACAGACATATGGCCAGTAATAAGGTCTTAAGACTAGGCCTAGGAAGGACCTACCTAGCTGCCCACTTTCCCTTGTGTCATGTCCCTAGTGCTTAATGAATTAATACCCTTCCACAAAACTATGATGGACCGGAAATTCCTATCTCCCTTGTCTGGCCTGGTCTATGCTGATTTCCCTAAATCGCCCCCCGCCCTCACAAAGTCGTATAATGTAGAGGTAAAATGGCTGCTGCTTCTAGCTTAAATTTAATTTCAATTTTTAGCGAGGCAAGGCGAGATAAAAACGTAAAAATATATAAATATACATACATATATTTCTAATTTTGTATATACTCGAATATATATATATATATAGATATTTATGTATGTATCTGTGTATCTCTGTGTGTGTTTGTGTGTGTTTGTGTGTGCATATCTGTTTGATTGTATCTATTTACCTAAGTATCGTGTGTATACTTATATGCATACATTTATTAAACTATGTAACCCACATGATAAATGCAACATGACGCAATTAAGAGAAACAAAGACCTTTTCTTCAAATGAACTCTATAATTCGTCGAAACGTCTGCAAGTTTCACTATAGTGAACAGCATTTATTATTTCAGTTCCTTGTTTAGCTGCGAGATTATCACACCATGGTTGGTCGACCAAATTCTCTCTCTCTGTCTCTTCCTTGAATATGTTTCCCTTCTTTGTCTTGATACATCCGATGACAGCTGCACAGCAAGGGTGCTTTCTGACACCTGCTTTTCATTCATTGTTGGCTCCTTGATAGAGGGGGAAAGGTCAGTGCAAAAGGTCTAGGTACACTACTCATGGTAGGTTTACACCTATGCACTTTTGTGTTGCAGGCTGTTACGGCATGGGACCTCAAGAAACTGCACGAAAATTGACGTGGTGGGGAGAAAAAATTACTGTTATTGGGCGGCGTGTAGCGAACCCATGCAGTGTGTTATGGGCATGTTACAGCGTGTTGTTGCAGTGACGTTGTGGTGTCTAGCGGAGTGTTATGGCGTTAGTGCTGTTTTATGGTGGTTGTTGCTATGCCAGGGCACGCGCTCTTGCAGCTTTGTCAATCCGTGTAGCAGTGTGTTGCTGGTGACTTGTGGTATTGTTGCGGAGTGCATGCACATCTGCACAAGACACGACGTGGAATAGTGCATGATTGTTGCACAAGCACCATGCCACACCCTGCCGGATATGAACCTTGGGTATATATAGAGGCCTGCTAAGCACATCCTTCATTCCTCGCCCACCCAGCATGCAATATGGACCTCAACAGCCTCTCAACCCAGGAGACCCAGAGATTTTTGGTGGCTTTCCTGTGTCTCTGTGCAGTCCAGGTCATTGGCTGGTTGAGAAGACGTACTACAGTGCCACAGCCACCTGCACATTTACGCAGAAAGGAGAGCAGGGCAGGACGGATTTGGGCTCGGGAGTGGCTGACATGGTGACTTGGAGACTACGACCAGCTACTACAAGAATTGAACAAGGAAGACCGCAAAGGACACAATAACTTTCTACTCATCTACCCTGAATTGTTCAAGGAGATGGTCGAAAGGCTGATGCCCATTCTGAAGAAGAAGGACACGAAAATGCGGCTTGCACAAGACATGGGACTCAAGTTGGTGGTCATTTTCCGCCACCTGGCAAGTGGGAACAACTATACGAGCCTCCAATACAGCTTCCAAGTCTCCAAGAGTTCCATATTCCGGTTTATCCCATTAGTCTGCCAAGCCATTAACGACACATGCAAACCAGAAGTGATGAAGTGCCCCAAGACACCAGAAGGGTGGGACGATGTAGCAAAACGATTCGCCTCAATGTGGACCTACTTCAATGGCATGGGAGCCCTGGATGGGAAGCACGTTGCAATCAAGAAACCCAAAGGTGGAGGATCACTGTACTTCAATTACAAGAAGCTCCACAGCATCATCCTCATGGCCCTCTCTGATGCAAAATACAGGTTCCTGTTCGTTGGCGTCGGTGCGAAGGAGGTGCTGGGGATGGAGGAACCTGGCAGAAGGGCAACCTGGCCAGGCCTATCACAAACAACCGCACAAACAACCGAGGAGGACTCCCACAAGACAGAAATTTGCCCATCGACGACGAACCCATCCCCTTCCACATAGTCACTGACGATGCCCTAGCTCTCAAGTCGTGGATGATGAAGCCCTACTCCCACCAATCACAAGATCCCACCGAACAACTATACAGCTACAGATTATCTCTCGCTCGTCGTGTGGTGGAAAATGCATTCGGCCTGCTGCAGATGAGATGGCGAGTCTTCGGGATGACAATGCAGGTATGCAAGAAGATAACTTTGTGCGTATGTGTAATGCACAACCTAGCACTGCAACGCTACCCATGAGCTGGCACCATCGTCCACCATGAGGACCAACACCATAACATCGTACCAGGTAGTTGGAGGGAGGAGTCACTGAACCACGTAGAACAGCTCATGGCAAGAAGGGGACCAAACTACTCACGTCGAGCGAAGCCCGTCAGAGATTACCTGGCCCAGTACTACTCATTGGATGCAGGCGCAGTGGAATGGCAAGAGCAAATGGTGTTTCCTCGAGGACAATCAGCTACTGACGACTAGAGGACCCAAAGAAATCTGTAATAAAACATAACCCAACCAATGTACATAATTGTAAATAAAGATCATGAGGTATTTTTCATTGTTTTATACTCCCATACTTTTGCATTGTCAAGAACTAATAACAATTTTAATATAATAGAGAATATTGGAATGATGATTGGTACATATAAAAAACGATGTTAGAAAATAATTAACTGAAAGTAATAATAACATAATTCATAATAATGAGACAAATGAGAAGCAAATGATGGACATAATAATAATACTTATACTAAACAAACATGAAAAGCATAGAATGTAAGAAAATGAACATGAAAAGCATAGAAAGTAAGAAAATAAACATGAAAAGCATAGAATGTAAGAAAATGAACATGAAAAGCATAGAAAGTAAGAAAATGAACATGAAAAGCATAGAATGTAAGAAAATGTACATGAAAAGCATAGAATGTAAGTAAAAAAAAACAAGAAAAGCACAAAATGTAAGAAAATGAACATGAAAAGCATAGAATGTAAGAAAATGAAATTGGGACTTGGTTTATATCATAACATTTTCGACTGCAAATATCATATATTATCAACTGAGGTCAATATGTCTTTAGTCTGTTACTGATTTTTCATTGTTCCCCTGTTAATAACCATGTCCAGTCAATGTTAATTATTTTTTCATTATCATATTTGTATGTGGTCATGTTCATTTGATCATGTTCTCAATATTATATTATTGTTCTTTACCTTGTATGTTATTATATTATTTGATGGCCATATTTATTTCATGTTACATTTCATTTTTATAGTTCAAGTTATTTTCCGAGTTCTATTTATTTCATATTTCATATATCATATTTCATGTTAGATTTCCTGTTATATTTCTTCATGTTATTATTCTTTATGGCCATGCTTTTTCATTATTCAATTTCATTTCACCCAATCATATCATCATATATATTGTCATGACAATAAGCATCAGTAAGGAAAATGTAAGCAAGTCAGTATTTCAACATATTTATTAACAAAAGAAACATTATGAATGTTATAAAATGTACAAAATCATTTAATATTAAGAAAATAACTTAAAAATCTTTTATTATTATAAAAATAACATTCTATTTATTTACAAATTGTTGACTATCACTCCATTGATTCGGGGTCAATGTCCTCCTTTTCACCTGGGGAGATGGTCAAGTCGTAGGTGGGGGGATCCTCTGTGGCAGTAGGTTTTGGGGTCGAAATATTGGCGCCAGGGGTTGGGGGCCACAAGTCTGCCAAGAGGCTGTTGACTAGAGGCAACAGCGAAGAAGTTGAAGGTCTTGGAGAGAAGTTCAGTGGTGTCAACCGTCCACTGGGAAGAATGTTGGTGTCGATACCCATGTTGCCTGTGTTGAGTAGACCTGTTGATGGGATAACTGCTGCTGCTGAGGCTGCTGTTGAGGGAGGGGATCATAGAAGAACACAGGTTGAGGTTGAGATGTGAACAACTGGTGTGATGGTCCCCGAATTGGTTGCAATGCAGAAGCTGTCGAATTTCCTGGTTTCGTCTGCGTTTCTTTCTCAACTCATGAGGGCGTCCAGTGGGAACAACCCCCACGAGCCATGGCCTCTTTCGTCGTGGCATTCTCTTCTTTGGGTCCCTCCAAACTGTGACAAAGCCTGATAACTTGCTCGAAGAAGGGCTTCTGGTATCGTCGATGCACGTACTCCAACCGTTGCATCAAGTACTGAAGGAACACGGTGATTGTCATGATGGGTATTGTCCTGTGCTTGTGGCATCAGTGTGTTGATGCTGGTCATAATCTGGGTCAGTTGAGTCTGCAGTCCTTCAGTTGAATCAACTGTGTCGGCGGATAGCCGTTGCTCCTCTGGCAAGTTGATCGATCTCTTCTGCTTCAGCCGCCTCCTCTGCTGGATCAAAGCTGCTGACAGGCCCGACATGTCAGCAGAGGAATCCTCTGCATCGGTTCTGTGGGACAATACAGGTGAGAACCGATCGCTTGCTACTGTGGGTTTGTGGGTGATGTGACCTCCTAGGAATGCCCACGTAGTCATCACCTCCTCCTCCCGTGGTGTCCTGTTGCATGCAGCCGACCCTCGCTCTTGTACTCCCTCTTCTCGATCTTCCCGAAGTCGGTACAGCGAGCCTTGAAGTACTTCCGAACTTGCTGGAAGGTGCAATTGGTGAAGTTCACTGCCTGGTCATGCCAGAGTTCCTCTTTCCTCCCTGGATTCGACCATTGCCTGTCCCGCTTGTCATGCAAGGTAGGGTGTGACTTGACAAATTCGATGATGATCTACTTGTCCTCTTGCACGAACGAGTAGTCTTGTATGTCCTTCTTGATAGGGTCAGCTCAACGGGCAGCTCATCGTGGTCGTGGTCAGACGTCTCCTTCCTTTGTGCAGGCTGGATGTCCAGGGTGTCCAGGGTGTCCTGGGTGTCCTGGGACTGCTGGGTAGGCCAGGGGGTGGTCTTGGGAAGAGGCATCTTCGTGTCACGTGGCTGGAGCGTGGCTGGGTGAACGTGGCTGGGGTAGAGTGGCTAAGTGACAGAGTTGCTGGGTATCCGTGTCGACAGGCTGTCAGAGAGCAAATGATGCCCCCATGGTCTGTCCAGCCCCTTTTATCCTCCCCAGAATGCGTGGCAACCTTCCGTCCAATTGACCTAGGGAGAAGCTGTAACACGTCACACGCATGCCGCACGCCCCGCAATGTGTGCACCATTTATTAATTTATTAATTATATATGAAGGCACCGTAAGGGCACTGCACGGTGCTGAAACATCACCCTGTAACACTCCCGAACGGGAGGTACGAACCCGCACTACACTCCATGTGCGGTGTGGTGCGGTGTGGCATAGCACCGTGCAGTTCTTACCTCTTTTGTTGATAAGGGTAAAGGCGTAGTTATCCTTAACAAAAATTATTATATTGAAAAAAGGCAAAGCATTTTATCTGACACTACAAAATTTCTATCTCATGGTGAACCTAACTTTCTCGATATATATAAAAGAGAGGACAGAATTAATAGATTTCTAAGAAAAATAAAAGAAGACAACATCATAAATGATACTACTTATCAAAAACTATTTGTTACTGGTTCCTCCTTTAGTATCCTTTACGGTTTACCAAAAATTCATAAACCTAATACTCCTGTTAGACCCATTATGGCCGCATATAATAGCCCATCCTTCTCTATTTCTAAATTTTTAGCCAGCCTGCTCTCTGATTTTAGTTTAGACGAATATACTTTAAAGAATGGATACGAATTTCAACAACAAATTGTCAACCAAGATGGTGAATATTTTATGGTTAGCTTTGACGTCGAATCTCTCTTTACTAATGTGCCATTGAATGAAACTATAGATATCATTTTAAATAGGATTTTTATCAATAACGGTTTTAATAGGTCTACTTTTAAACAATTTCTGGAACTTGCTGTGCAAGATTCTGTTTGTTTTTAACCAGCAACTCTATTCGC
>NC_061109.1:57489365-57511865 GCF_015104395.2 Macrobrachium nipponense
AAGAAGTATTTTTAGAAAAAGCAATTAGATTTTATTGAATCAATGTTTAAGATTACGCATCAATATAATTTATCACGACCTGACATTAAAAGGGATATGTAATTAGAATAAAATTATGAGAACTGACGAATGAATCACACTTTGAAGTAGTATCGGCCAGTATAAATAGACGCTTTTAGGCAGCAAATACTACATAAAGTCTCCTGCACTTGAACACTACAGTCAACTCAGCAACTATTTCTGCTCTCTGACTTTTGCAGTGTTTAGGTATCACATCTGAACAAAATTTTCTTGGTAGTTTTCTCAATGAAAACATATTGTTTTTGCGTGTAAATAGTGATTCCATGGCCTTTTAAACTTCAGAGAACGCTGATAAATTACAGTAAAAAAATACATTCACCTTTGGAAAGAGTTTGTGTATCAGTGTTAATTATATATATCAAAGTTTGTTCGTATAACTGTAACCCATTTTCATTCTGTTTTTTGGTTTATTATTAAACTAAGCTGTTCCATTTGCTTCAGTTGCTTCAGGTGGAAAGATGTTGAGAATCTTCGTCAAGTTCTTCCTGGTTGCTGTGAGTATTTCCGTCATAAAATTATGTATACAAAGTATATTGCTTAAGATTGTTTCTATCATATATCCATCAGGGCATAATTAGAACCTGAAAACATTCTGAGCAGGTTTTTGCCACTCTCGCCCGACAGGTGTTAAACTTTTCAAATATGGCAGGTGTTGTGCATTTGCTGGACCCATGGACGCGTAGGTGAAGCTCCTTTGAAGAATGACCTTGAGAATGTCCCAATGCAAAACAGGTAAATGAGATGTCACTTTCAGATGAAGTTTCTGAAAAAAAATAACACAAGGAAATACACTGAATTTTCTCACTGTAAGATTTAGTACAATCGCTATATAAACCAATAGAAGTAAAGAGGTATTATGTCTATTATTCACTATTAATTTATCTTAATATTTCCGTTAATGAAAAAGGGAAACAATTCGAAGACAAATGTGTCCCTAAATATGTTATTCTTTTGACAGGGCAACAGTGCGTGTTTGCTTGCCCGTTGGGATATGGGTTACAGACCCAGGGATGGTGGATTGGTGCAGGAATAATTGCTTTAACAATCCTCCATACTGCCCCGCAACTTACTGCGAATGTAAGGATTACGATTGCTAGCAGGTCCGCTTCGGATATCACTTTTGCAGTTGCAACATAAACTGCAAAAAGGATCAGAGATTTTTGGCAACTGACCATCCGTATGTCAATGTGTTTCAGATTGTGTTCATATTTGATGTTATTCTAAATGAGAAAATTATTTTGCAAATTTTGTTTGGTAAATAGATTGTAATATTAAGCTTTTAACTTATAATTAATTCTAAATCTGTCATAAAATGATGATTTATAATGTTTGGGAAACGATGCACATCGTTTTTTATTGAACAATTATTGTATTCTTTTGGATTTTTTTAGTTAATAAAATATTGATTATTTATGAATTAAAACTGAATGCAGCACAATTTCTCTGGTTTTATTACAAAAAATATTTTAATTATATTTCCAAGCTTAAGTGTGACGACAGATAACTCACAATGAAATGTTGGGGCCAATATGAAAATAATATGAGTTTGACTATAATTTCCAAATGAAGTTCAAAAGGGAAAAAGAGGATCTGCTTTCAGCCATTATTGAATGGATGCGAGAAGGTCGCTTTACATCCTTCAACACCCAGTGCTTTACAAACTTAATGACTTTTATTATATAGGGATGCGGTGACTTCATTTTATTAAAATTTAGTCACAAAATGTCCTTTGTTTGGCACATACTGTAAGCAATCTAAGGAAATTCACACCAAGAGAGGGATTGATACAAAAAAGGGGTGATCCGATTTCCAGCTTCCTGATTCATAAGTTGTAAACATTGTTTCTAGCTTAACGTGGAGTGGTCATCGTACTTAATGCTCATAATCAGTATTACTCATTCTAACAGCAAGTGTCAAGTAAAAATTACACAAATTAAACACGTTCATATATTCCTCAGTTATGAGTGGAAACACAAAATAATTGAAAATAAATATATTCTCTAAATTCAGTATATCAAATAAATTAAAATGTGTTACAATCTACGGACAGATAGCCCGTCATTTCACCAAGGGAAAAAAATAATATGTCTATATTTTGAATATCATAGCTGTTTCAACGGCATTTAAACCTTGCTTACCGACCTGCCCACCGATTACACACGCCCTGCCTGCTATAAATACCTGTAAACCACGTACCTCAATTCACTTTCTTGTATACTCTCTTAGATGACTGCCTGTGCGCTGTCGACACGTCAGAGGAAATAAACCTAAGACAACTGAAATCTTTATATGTCCTTAGGAAACCTGATATACCTGCTGCATGCTGATGCTGATGAAAAAAAGACAATAAGAAGAATTGAGAAGATTCTATATAGATTAAATGCCATTCAAACAGCTATATATTCAATGCTCCTGCCCTCAGAGAAGGCCTCCTTCCTAATTATACACGTTAATGTATAATAAGAACTCCTTTTCCTGAACTGTTTAACATGCGCATTATTTATTTTTTACATTTCCATCCTAATGAATAAGTCATAAATATCCTATCCTAAAATTCCTGTACCTTTTATTTAATGTGAAACACTTTTTATGGCCTACCTACCCTCCAATTAGAACAACAACAACAAAGTAGTTTTTAGGTATACTCCCCGAGTAAGAGAAAACAGGCTGTAAAATTAAATAGCTTTACTTCTGAGGATACCAAGAACCCAAAGCAAAAATCGGAATAAGGAGGAAATGGAAGGAATTCGATATTCGCATCACACTCTTGCTGACAATTTACGCGAACTAAAAATCACAGAACAAGTGTAAATTATGTGCCAGTTATTATCTCATACTGAAACCCCTATATAAGCCATAATTTCTGGAATGAAAGCCTCCACTCTCTCTCTCTCTCTCTCTCTCTCTCTCTCTCTCTCTCTCTCTCTCTCTCTCTCCTGATAATTGCAGGATTAAACAGGTTGCTTTTAATCCGCAAAATGTAAACGTTCTATGCTCACCACCAGCATCATACATAGAAATATTCTCAAATCTCTCTCTTCCTTTAGGTGTTCTAGTAGTAATACAGGTATAAAAACCACAAATAAAGCTCCTTAATGAAATATGAAATCCCAACAATATATACACCATACTGTCACATTTCCAACTCAATATAAGCTATACTGAATGGTTAGTCTTATTTACAAGTAGTAACATCTGTATAAATCCTTCTCCTACAGATATTCCATGTTCTTTACATCTTCTCGAATTCTCTCAAAAAAATTTCCCTTTGCTTCCAATCGAGCCTCTGCAGTTTTGCTCTGTCGCATGATTGTATCTTGTTTTCGGATATATGGCTCTACCTTTGCTAGGAGTGTATGGAATAAGTAGCCATAATGGAATGTACTTAACACTTATTCACATTGTAGTTTCTATATTCATGTTCATAGCCATATTGTAGTTTCGTACTATTGTTGCGCGACTCCCGTAAACATCTCTACATAGCGAATCTTTGCACCACTCTCTCGTCTTTTTCTTTATACATACACAAATCATTATGCAACACAACCGTTTCTTTTCTGAGCAAAATTACCCACAATGTTCTTCGCACGACATTCGATAGTGTAGCGTACTGGCATCGTCGCTTTGTCGGGCAAGTTCGCCCATTCGACAACCTGGCAGTGGTCAAGCCCGAAGAATTTGCCCACCGACCGCGCTCCCCGGCGATCACGCCTGCTTGTCTGGACGGGCCTTAACATATTCCAGGACCATCCAAACTTATATTTTTCTTCTGGCATAACTATAAAAATAAATACTACCCTCTGGACTCCTGTAACCTGTTTGGATCATCTACATCGCGGGAAGGATATCGCAAATTATTAGTTTGCCAGTTTTAGCAACGCTGAGAAATCCTTGATAAGGAAAACAGAAGACTACAAAATTAATGAAGCTGATGCAGCAATCCTTTATAACTATACTTGCTTAAAAGAGGGTCTATCACAAGTTTTTCAATAAGTAATGTCTAATTTAAACTGATATCCAACTCCATACACTGCAGCGTATTAAGAACTTTAACACATTTTTCAGGCAACTTTACTTGGATCTTTTTAAACTTAAATACAAAGTAGTGTATACCATCCTCACCGCTCGTTTATTAGGTTAATAGCTCATCCCATCTTGTAAAAAATGACGTAAATCCCTAGTTCCCTTGGGGTTACCTGCCGTTATCACCTGCTTGGAAGCACAGTTCATCCTTCCTAAGTATCGTGTTAAAGTGTCTTTTCCTCAGTAATCCATGTCGAGTTGACGTTCCCTTTAATTGCTGCAGTCCTGGATTGTAATTAGGCAATTTAGAATATCGTTAGCTTTGAATTAGTTTTTGCCTATGAAAAAAACCCTTACACTTTCACCCTTTATCCAAAATTAAATCTGCAATGCAAATATACATTTACACTAACTGCATTATAATTATTCATCTACTCGGGTCACTTACCACCAAACATCCAACCAAAGTAAACCCTGTCATCAAACTCAGTTTTCCCATTTCTAACCCCACCACTTACTACTACTACTACTGCAGGGCAGCCTTTTAATGGAGATTCCAAGTTATTCCTCATATTAGTGCTGTATTGTATGTACAAGGGACTATCCAGGTTACCGATCACATATATTTTATTTATTTATTTATTTATTTTTTACGGACACACACAACTGGGATCTTGTCAGTTGCACACAAACGCCCAACTGCCGAGACTTGAGCCATACCAAATATTTGCAAACCATAGGTGGAAGAACTGTATAAAATCAAACTTTGGACCTCTCAGAAATCAGAACATGGAACGCTACAGGATGAAATTTCAAAATGTAGTAACAGTCAATTTCCTTTTTATGCGAAAAACAATTTGATATACAGTCCTAATACAAATTAGAACTACTAAGACATCTCTAAAAATCTTATATCCTTGAATCTTAAAAATGAAAACATTTAACAGCTTCTGTACCCTTTTTCTGATAATCAGTGTCAGTTTTATGTGGTTACAAACATTGGTAATTACAGGATGATCGTGCACACTAGAATCTTTCTTACAGAATGATTTGTTCTCAAAACCTGTTTTATCACACTTCAGACCTAGAATTAGGAAAGCCTCGCTTTTGTAACAGATAGAAAGCCGAGTATTCCACGAACTAATCGCACAATTACTTCAAATCCTTGAGTCCGCTATTCTAAACCCCTCAGAGCAAGGTCACCTAAGTCATGAAAAGCAACAGGAAAAACTTTGGATAAATTATATTAAAGGCAAACCTTAATACGAAGTAGAAAAAATATTAAGTTAACGTACACTATTGCTCATTACGTAAGTTTTATGCAAAAGATTTTCGAATTACAAAATGCATAAAACATCAAACCTCCTTCAAAATACTAACATCTACCAATATCTAAAGTGTTATAACTATGGATTTTAAGATTATACTGTATTCATATTCCAAAACCGAAAACGAAATGGGGTATTTAAGAACCAGAAACACTAATCCAGAAGTAATCATTCTACAGATTTTATATAAAGATCAAACTGACCTAAACTGAAAATTTAAATTACATATAAAAAAAACTGACCAAACTAATATAATCCAAAAATACAGTATAAGGGAGTGAAATCACTAAAACCAGAATGGATTAAGCTAATAAGTCCAACCATAAAAACATATTTAATATATGGCTTACTAATGCAAGTTAACTGTTAAGACAGGAACTCAGACAAGTTTTATACAAACCATCAGATTTATACAAACTATTACATATGTACAAAACATTTAGTGCACCACTTATTTACTTTAGTTACTAGATTATCAGTTTACAAAATTACTGTGATAGCAAAGCTAAAACTCACTGTCGGGATTTTCTTCGACTTTTATTATTTTTGTTAGGATTCGTGCCCGGATGTTATGGGCCGATGACAAGGCCTTGAGGAGGCACACTCTCTACAACTATCTGGGTTGGATTCAATAAAATTTGGTCAACAAAATACAGTTTTATTACAAAAATAAACATTTAAACACATTAACATTACTCTGAACATGAACGAAAGAGCATCACGGGCAGCTATGCCAGTGTGCATTAAGAACCAACACTGAAACTGAAGTTACTAGCAAAATTCCACGGCACACGCAGTTTCTTACTACTCTCATTAATTTAATTCAAGGAACCTGAAAGCTCTCATGGCTTTGTTATGTGGTAGCCCTTAGGGTCTTTGATATCACGTGCTTGAAAAGCACTAAGTCCACGACTGGACGAAAAATCTGAACAATACGAGACCCATTTACTCAAAAATCACAAACAAATAACATTCTTGCACTTGCAGCTTTAGTTTGCTGCATAAATCGAGTCCCTCATCACAGGGATGACACATCTATACATGGATAAAGATAACTTACAGTTACGACGGAATTCGACCTGGCATGGCAATAGCTGGGAGCCGGAGAACCGAGAGACACACAAATATCACGGTACTTACAACTTTCAGGACTTGGGCAGGAATGAGGCGTCGCTTCGCCCTTCTTCAAAAGAAACTTACGCTTTCCCGCGTAAACTACAGAATCCTTGTAATTCAGGCGGGAATCCTCGTTTATTTAGACATTACGGAGATCACTTAATCTATTTTACTTCTGAATGGGAAAAATAACAATTACGTTATCATCTGGGATCAAGGAATTGACTCAAAGTTCTGGCTGAAGGCCGTAATCTGCAAATTCTTGAATGGCTACGGAGTCCTTGGCTCCAAATCTCTACATAGACAATTTAGCTCGTACTAGGGAATAGCAAATTATATTTATTAATGAAAATTCATAACGTCTTCATTATTATAAGACGCGCTTCTTCCCCGCCAGGCATTTAGGAATTACGTCTTAACTGTCGTGTATTGGACAGCTTTCTGTTCAATGAATCACCCGCAAGATCCCTCAGTCTTACCCCAATTTAACGCAACACTTGTGAAGTTAAATGGCGGGGATTTCGAATGATCAGTTCGAAATTCACGACATACTCCACACCCGAAGTATGGGGCATTGAAATGTTGGACAATTCAGGAAAGACTGAGCTCGGGGGGGTGGGGGGGGGGGGGGGAGTAAGTAACCACTCTTACACTACTCAGTCAGGCTCGCTGCGTAGCGCTCCACAGCGACTCTAACAGAGTACACAAAAAAACATGACATGGCAAAGAAATTATACATCAACATTACACCCGGGGTAATCAATGTCACACATGCAAACAAAACATCAATGGCAGATATATATACATAAATGTACCCATACATATATAATAGACATGAATCAGCACAGAAACTCAATGGGCAATGGGCCTGCAATAAGATCAAAAGCATAAATGGAAAATCACAATCAAGGAAACATAAACATACGCTCATAAGGCACTTTGTATGCAACAAGCATAGACTTTAGGTACTCGCCTCAAAATGCAATACAACATGCAAGAGAAACTTATATTTTAAGCTCTTCACCTTCAACATTCTTCATGCAACACGCATGTTATTCTAGGCTACTCACCTTCAATAATCAACAAGAATAATCAAATCGACAGGCCATTCGCCTTTAAGGAAACATAGATTACGACTGATTCAGTATGTACTTTTTCACGGGACACATGCCCTCAAAACTCTTTCACTTCTCTATAAGAAGTACTCATGACTCTTATACATTTTTGGTGATTTACCTTGAGGGTGGGGGCTACCCCCGCACAATGCTCAACTTGTTTGCACAAGAGGGGGCTCCCACTATCTTACGCTAACCCGACGCACTTCCATCCTCTGAGAATTCAACTCACCTACACTTAGTTGGGTCCACCCTCCCTGCCTACCAGAATAAGGGACCTTCCCGTTTTCTTTCACTGTTTTTAGCTATAACTTAGATATAGTCGCTTTCCATTAAGCGCTTCATTAACTCGCGCTGCTTAGCAGCAGCCTTTCTCAAAGGGCGTGCAGAACGTCTTTGTCCGCCTAACTGAAAGTCAACGTCACTACCACTCGATACCTCAGTATCATTCACTTCAGCACTCTCATTTACCACATTGGTATCACTTGAATCGTTACCAATATCGTCAGTGTCTATGTCACTCAAGACCTTTGTGGCTGGTTGTTCGGATGTTGCAGCCAGTGCCATCCCTTGGTCGTCCCCAGACGTCACAACATTTCCTGGAACACCTACTGCTGGGCTGTACGCTCCCTCGTCTCGGACCTCTTCGTTGCCGTCGTCGTCACGCACCATCTCCTCCGTCGCACCATCAACATCGTCACGCCGTTCGTCTCCAACGCCATCATTGTCATCTGAGGGGGCAAGTTCCAGGGGGACCAAGTGGCTGACAGCACGCAGGGACTCAACTTTGCCGAACGCATGACGCCATCGTCGTCCGGGTACGTCTCCACGACGCGTCCAAGGGGCCACGTTGCCCGCTTTTGATTTTCTTGCTTTACTAACACGATGTCTCCGGGGTGCAGCTTGGTGGGTTCCCCAGACTGACTATCGTGTCGGGCTCTCAGGGCACTTAGGCACTCCTTCCTCCACCTCTCCCGGAAGGCTTTCAAAGTGTCTGTTAGTTTAAGATATCGATCTCGTAGCCTCCGGGAGGTGAAGGTAGCATTAAGGTCTTCATCTGGCAAAACAGGTGCCATTAAGTTAATTAAGTGACCTCACACTAAATGAGAGGGGGTGAGGACCTCGTCCTTGCACTTGTCACCGCTATACATCAATGGCCTATTATTAACTACCGCCTCCGCCTCTTTCACTAGAGTTAATACGTGGGCCGCCGGGAGATACTTTCTCCCGAGGGCAATCTGAAGGGCACGCTTTGTGACACCAATCAGATGTTCGAAAAAACCGCCTTTCCACGGCGCACAGGGTGTTTGAAATTGCCATTCTACGCCAGTCCTCCTCAGGAACTGCTGGACTTCATCCTCTTCATAAAGTCCCTGAAGGAGGTTGCTGGCCGTCTTGAACGTTTGGTGGTTATCAGAAGTGATTATGGTCGGGGCTCCATGCATAGCACTGAATCTTCGAAGAGCTAAAACAAATTCCTCCGCATCCAAGAAGGGGCAGAAATCTAAATACACGGCCCTGGTGGCCATGCATGTCACGATGAGGATATAGCCTGGTCGCGTTTCTGTTTGTATGGCCGCGGTGTGGTCCACGCCGACTGCGGCAAATGGTTTCTGCAAGGTGATCCTTTCCTTCGGTGGTGGTTGTCTCATCAGCGGTTGGAAGGCTAGCACGCATTCTGGACACTTCCGTACAACTTGCTTAGCAATAGACCTCAGGCCCGGCGTCCAGCATTTTTGTCGAAAAATCGCCATTAGCGTATTGACATTACAATGGAGGTGCAAACAATGCAAATACTTTAAGTATGCTCTGACTAAGTGTCCCTTAGCAGGCAAAAGAATCAAATGTTTCATCTCTTCAATTTGGGACACTCGTTCCCTAGTGCAAATCAATTTATCTACTATAATTAAATTTAATTGCCTCACAAAATTCAATATCTCACGAGGGGGTCTGACCTCACCCTCCAAATATGCATACACAGTAGGTAAATAGAATCTTTGTTCTAATAAGACAAGAACTCAAAAAGGATCCCGTTTCACTCTTGCAAACTTTAACACTAATCTGGTTACTCTAATCAAAATTCGGAACTCAACCTCCCTGAGTAGTAGTTCCCATATCCCTCCTGGGGGAATAGACCTTGTTTCTTCCCTCAGTTCCTGCACCGCCGCTACCACGGTTCTGATATTTGTTAGATCTTCCTCTTTGAAAGGAACAGGCTCTCCTGGGATTCCCAAGAACTCTGGACCCTGGCGCCAAAGAGGGTTCTGCTGCAACTGCTGGATTGTTGCGCCCCTAGACAAGACATCAGCAGGATTCTGTTTGTTGGGCACATACTTCAATCTGAAATCACAAATCTGGCGGAGAAAAACAACTTCCGCCACACGGTTAGATATAAAGATATTTTTGTTGTCCTTGGCATCCGGGGATGCCACCCAGGCTAATGCAACTTTGCTATCTGACCAGATACTAATCTCTTGTGGCTCTATTAGCCCTTTAATCGTTTTCGCTAGCCTACAACCTAGCAGCAAAGCTAAAAGTTCTAATTTAGGGATGGTGATTTTGAGCATCCCTTTCGGAGTGATTCTCATTTTGCTGGTGAGTAATCTTACGTTACTTTCTTTATCTCTGACATACGCTACAGCACCGTATGCCCTACTACTGGCATCGGTGAATATATGGAGTTCGGATCTTCTGACTCCTGCCGCTCTAGGAAATGTTAAATCACTGACTGATTTCAACTCTGCTAACAGTTCTCGCGCTTCTTTAGCCTTTTCCTTACATAACACGTCATCCCATCCAGTCTCTTGTTCCCAAAGTTGTTGGAGAAACAGCTTTCCCCTAACAAATAAAGGACTGACTAGACCTAGCGGATCATAAATTGATACTAGCAAAGATAGTACCCTACACTTCGTAGGTACCCATTCCTCCCCATATTCCCAAATCCTCTCACTCTCTCTCACACACAGACGGTCGACGTCTTGAGCCCATCTCAGCCCGAGCACGCTCACATTCACAGGTTCTTTCCACTCTCTCTCGCTATCGAAGGCTATACTGTTTGTTGCCCACCCTTCTAACGGCATTCTGGCCCTATCCAAAATTGCGTGGACAGATTCTTGTTCTTTTTTCATCTCATCCAGACTTTCATGGTACTAACATAGTTATCAACATAAAATGACTTGCTTAATTCAGGTCTTCCTTCTAAACTACAATGATGACTTAATACTTGTTGTAACAAAAAGGGACTAGCCGTGATGCCGAACACCACGACTCTGAAAGCGAAGGTCAGCGCTCGACCTGCTACCTCTCGCCACAGGAATCTTGTATATTTGGCATCACGGGCATCTAATAGTACTCTATGAAATGCTTTGCTTATGTCTGCAAGCATGGCGTATTTATTCATTCGAAACTTTAGAAGCAAATTATAGGCCAACTCTACTAAATTAGGCCCAGGTAACAGGCATTCATTTAAGGATTTATTATTCTTAGCTTTGGATGAGGCATTGAATACGATTCTAAGGGGGGTCGTGCGGCTATCTTTTTAATGCCGAAATGCGGCATGTAGTATCCTTCTATTTTTGAATCTTTTACTTCATATATAAATCCTACCTCCAGGTATTTGTCAATCACTCCCTGATATTGATTATAGTATTCCTTGTCTTTCTGAAATTTGGTTTGCAGCGAATCCAGCTGTGCTACAGCATTTCTAAAGTTTGTTTCTGGCCTACCTTCTGAACGGAACGACAAACTAACCTGATATCCTTCAGGCTTCTTCGTTACACTCTGCGAAACCTTTCGCATGGCTTCTGCTTCGCGGAGGGTGTACTGCTCGGATGGGGCGATGCCTAAGGTATCTAAACGCCACCATTCATCAACATCAAATGCAATTGGTTTGCTCGCGACCCTACATACCCTGAGCGTTCTCACATGATCTATCTTGTGACCTTCTAATAGCCACTGTGGCACTCTCCCATATGGGGACATGCCATTATGGGTCAGAAAAAGACTTATCCCATCGATCTTTTCTACTCCAATAATGAAATAATTAAAATAGTCTGCACCCACAAGAATGTGCACGTTTCATAACTTATCGCCCTTACTGTCAGGATCTGCTAACGTGACTCCCTTCCCTACTAGGTGTTTGTCTTACTCTTCCATAACCTGCGTTATGAATCGGGACGTCTACGTTCTCGTGAACAACCAGTTTCATTCGAACAATTCTATTACCCATCTCTACCCGGCAACTCACAACGTCATACTGGCCACTGATTTCTGCTGAACCAAAGGGAGCAATGTTCAATGCCACTTTGCCTACCACTGGCAGGCCTAACTGCTTTGCAGTTTTAGCGGAGATAAAGCTTCGTTGACTCCCAGTGTCCAAAAACAAGCGAACCTGTTTACTCCCCTGCTTGTGATGGATCTCGGCCATGGCCGTTGGCAAAATCGTACAGGGAAGATCTACACTAGACGTTTGGGCTACTTTAGCCCTCTTACACGGTTGTGATTCTACTTTCACTTTGGGCGGACAGGGGTTTCTATCGTGCTGCCTGGGCGTCGCATTTACTACAGGGCGGGAGGTTGTAGCTTGACTGTTACTTACTAAACTGGGATTATTTCGGGACGAAGTGGAGGGAACTGAATGCGCTTTTCTGAAGCTGCTACTATCAAAAATGGAAGTATTATGATTATTTCCACAACTTTTACATGAATTGGGGTTAGGGCATCTATCACTATGGTGACCTGACTGAAGGCAATTAAAACACAGGCCCTTCCTTAGTAAAATGCGGAGTCTGGCAGCCACGTCACTTACTCGGCGGCATCCGTGAGGCGGGTGCCGTTCACTGCAAAAGGGACAAAAATGATTCTGCATGGGTTTCATTTTGGGTCTAACGCTGACATCGTTATTCTTATCAGATTCTAATTTCTCGCCTCACTGTAACGCGTCATCTTCCAACAAGCGTCAAAAAATTCTTCTAAACTATAGCCGCATTTTCTGAGGTGTTCAAACACCTTTCGATAGAGCTTACCTTCTGACAACTTCTGATTGATAAGGCTCATGACCATGCCATGGCCTATATCATTAGTACTGAGCCTCTTTATTTGCTCAATGATCACTATTAACTCAAACCTGAACTTCTTCAGCTCTACGGAGGGTTCAACGAGGGTACGAATATGGTGGCAAGTTGTTTGCAAATGCAAGATCACGAGCGTTTGGTGTACATTACCATATTGCTTATCCAAGAGATCTAACGCTACCTGGTAATTCGCGGCGGTTACACTTAGGGATTTAACGATCCTAAGCGGATCCCTGCCCAGAGTCCCTAACAAGTAAGTAAATTTGGACACATCGTCCAAATCTGCACTTCGATCCACGTGGATCGTGAACAATTCTCTGTAAGAAGCATATTCCTGCACTTCCACTTCAAAAGTGGGGAGAGGCAGCGGTTTCAATTTGGGGAGAAAAACATTCCCTGTCTGAGTGACTTTCAGTTTATCGATTCGATTCAACAAAAGGGTAGAAACTCGCACAGCTTCTGCTAAGATTTGCCTGATTCTGGCATCTAAGTTAGATTCTAACTTTACGACTTGACGTTTGTACAGCTCTCGAAGCTGACCTTCTTCTTGTCTCAACTGCGTGACCAAATTTTGGTACACGCTCTCAGAATACGTTTCTACTAACGCAAGCTGTGATTCGGCGAGTAAGTCCGCTGTGAGACTCGGCGAGGCCTCGATGTGGACAATCATAGCCACTGCCATTTTGTATTATTTACTCTACTTCTTAGGGGGGGGGGGGGTTATGCAAACTAGGAAATGAGGATTTTTCTTACGTTAGGAAGACAGGGTACAAAGACTAGTGGCACGTGTGGCTAATTGCGCATCGGAACAAGCTGAGCCTAGTTGTTTTGTCTGTCTCTCTCTCTCCTGATCAATCTCATCAAACGATTGAGGAACGTGTTACGGATTTCTGAATCAAAATGGACTCCGTCCCTTTGTTTGCCTTCGTGGTAGGAACGAGAGTTCGTAGGCAAGTGTCGGACTCCGTACCAACTTCTTTTGTATCAGTATTTGGAGATTCTTGCATTAAAGTGTTTCACTTTATTGACATATTCAACGGAATTGATAGCAAAATGATTATCAGGGAGATACTCTCTGATCTCTGCGTTGCAGATAGCAATGATTTCACAAATTTTCCTCAAGTGTTCGATAAGAGTACGTAAATTATCCCAAATAGTTTTGGGGTGATCGATTGCCAGGTCGTTTCCTCCTACATATAACACGACCAACTCATACAGTCTCTGCCAGAATGATAGACTACTATCTAAAAATTGACTGACCAGACCTCCAGTGTTTAGATAACCAGATCTCAATCTGGTTATCTAAACACTGTGGCAGATTCGGTGGGAGCTGACTGTGTCCTATCAGGGCTACCCTATAGACCATACTTTATTGAAATTTCCCTTCAAGCTCTAGAGAGCACTTGTCATCCGGTTCGAAGGACCAAATGTCGGGATTTTGTTCGACTTTTATTATTTTTGTTAGGATTCGTGCCCGGATGTTATGGGCCGATGACAAGGCCTTGAGGAGGCACACTCTCTAAAACTATCTGGGTTGGATTCAATAAAATTTGGTCAACAAAATACAGTTTTATTACAAAAATAAACATTTAAACACATTAACAATACTCTGAACATGAACGAAAGAGCTTCACGGGCGGCTAAGCCAATGTGCATTAAGAACCAACACTGAAACTGAAGTTACTAGCAAAATTCCACGGCACACGCAGTTTCTTACTACTCTCATTAATTTAATTCAAGGAACCTGAAAGCTCTCATGCTTTGTTACGTGGTAGCCCTTAGGGTCTTTGATATCACGTGCTTGAAAAGCACTAAGTCCACGACTGGACGAAAAATCTGAACAATACGAGACCCATTTACTCAAAATCACAAAACAAATGACATTCTTACACTTGCAGCTTTCGTTTGCTGCATAAATCGAGTCCCTCATCGCAGGGATGACACATCTATACATGGATAAAGATAACTTACAGTTACGACGGAATTCGACCTGGCATGGCAATAGCTGGGAGCCGGAGAACCGAGAGACACACAAATATCACGGTACTTACAACGTTCAGGACTTGGGCAGGAATGAGGCGTCGCTTCGCCCTTCTTCAAAAGAAAATTACGCTTTCCCGCGTAAACTACAGAATCATTGTAATTCAGGCGGGAATCATCGTTTATTTAGACATTACAGAGATCACTTAATCTATTTTACTTCTGAATGGGAAAAATGACTGTTATGTTATCATCTGGGATCAAGGAATTGACTCAAAGTTCTGGCTGAAGGCCGTAATCTGCAAATTCTTGAATGGCTACGGAGTCCTTGGCTCCAAATCTCTACATAGACAATTTAGCTCGTACTAGGGAATAGCAAATTATATTTATTAATGAAAATTCATAACGTCTTCATTACTGTAAGACGCGCTTCTTCCCCGCCAGGCATTTAGGAATTACGTCTTAACTGTCATGTATTGGACAGCTTTCTGTTCAATGAATCGCCCGCGAGATCCCTCAGTCTTACCCCAATTTAACACAACACTTGTGAAGTTAAATGGCGGGGATTTCGAATGATCAGTTCGAAATTCACGACACTCACGGTCATCTGCAACGGAACTAAAAAAAAAAACTCCAAGGACTTGCACAGTAGGCCAACACGCCTACTATGCAAGCCCTAAGGAGCGCCTCCACCCGATCAGGGGCACCGCCCCCGATGGGGTGGAGGAAAAGGAAAAAAATTGGATATTGAAGTTCTGAAGAATCTCCGGATGGCAGCAATTTCTTCTTCTTTCAGCCAGTCTGATATTCATCGCAGCATCAGCATTATTCCCTGAAATATTTAAAAAGCATTAGAAAGTTAAATATACTAAATTCAAAAAATATCTGATGCCATTAAATAGTTTCGACAAAATTGTTCAGTAAATTTTCGTGAAGTTCACTTTATTAACTCCAACAATTATGTTATTATCCTTGTAAGGAAAAACGACTTCTCTTCATAATGAAGCATCCAATTAATTCAAACAAAACTTTCTTGAAGTCCTTGCTCAAACTGGTTATGATGAACTAGATACAACAACAACAGGGAAAACTAAGTTTTACTGCATTTTTCTTGTTGTAATAAACCACATCATAACAGGTCCCCGGCAAGATCTGATAAAGAAAAAATATTTAACACTAAACAAAGGCATTATTAGATTTTTATCACAATGTGATAGAGATCCACGGACAGGTTTAAGCAAAACTTCTACGCAAATAGCACAACCTTACAAAAGTATAAAAACTCACCGCCATTAAATGAAAGATACTTAAATCAGTCCGTAAGGGCCACATGGAGACAAAGAAGGGGAAGAAGTACGAGTTGGTGTGGAACAAAAGACCGAAACCACAGATATAAAAGCCTAGATGCCGCATCGGCCGGCCGGACATACGTCATCAGGTCCGCCATCTTGGCGTGGTAATCGTGAACAGGTGGTTTTAGACGTGGTTTTTTCTAAAATGCCTCAATATTGTGCTGCATTTGGCTGTAACAACATACGAAATTTACGTAGCCAAGAGCAGGGTATCATATTTCATAAGTAAGTTTATTGTAGTATGCACACAATTTAATTTTTTGTCGGAAACAGCAGCAACAGCCCTATCTCTGCAATGTAATTTAATGTTGCAAAAGTAGTTATGGTTAATCCCGGGTTATCTTTCCTGTTCTGATAGAAAACTAGGGTTGTCATACATCATTTTAATCGCCAGAATGTAGTCTGTCCATCTGCTAGGGTCTCTGTTTCTTTATATTTGTTGTAGCAGTAATACAAGCAATAATACAGAGCGGTTTTAGAATATTTTCTGCTCAGCTCTATCTGTCTATCATGTTAAAGTTTAAGTTTCACGCTTTCAAGGTCAGTGCAACTAAAGTTCTGCTGATCTATGTGATTTTTGTACATGTATTGTTATTAATCTATTTATCTAAATATGCATTGTAGATTTCCAAATGAAAAGGAGCTTCACACTGTTGCAAGTCTTCAGAGCTGTTCGAGCAAACATTAGAACAGATGATATATTTGAACTTGGTGATCATGTTCTAGAAACTCAAGAAGGTCTGTCAAACCATCTGTTTCACCTTACTGAATTGGTGGTCTCGTTTCTATCATGTAAGACAACACCACCTAGCTAAATTACATACTCTGCAATTGCAAGGTGGCAGCCTACGAAAAAAATGGTTAAAACAATATTGTTTAAGGGCCATTAGGTCAATAGGGTGGTAAATCGTGTATGTTGGACACTAATATGATGTTTTTAGATTTCTTTCACTGCCTTATAGCTATGTAAGGACACTAATTTGATGTTTCTAGATTTCTTTCACTGCATTATAGCTATGTAATATTAAAGTGTTAATCTGGTCCTTGTAATAAGAACTAAATGGCCAAGCAAAGCACATAATGAGTTTTTGTTGATGTTTTGATATAGGCTGCTAATTTCATATCAATGTATATAGATTATCATTACAATGTAGTATCATTAAACTTTGGAAACAGCAACGAAAAAAAAACTTGTTTAAACTGCTGGGAATATTTATAAATAAATGTTATATATACATTCAATGTAAGAACAAATATCTTGAAAATAAATCATTGTGCAATACATTTTGAGAGTTGTTACTTCAAAGTACAGGCTTAATGACCCATAAGGCCACCCATAGCTTTAAATTTACATGCCTGACCAAACCAATGAACAGTTAGCTGAAAAAAATTAGACTGGCCTTATGATTGTGGCCTGCTGAAAGGCTCGGGGTTTGGGGGGGGGGGGGGGGGGGGGGGGGGGGGGGGGGGGGGGGGGGGGGGGGCGTGTTACTATGACCGGGTATACGGGGGTGCTCGTCAGGATTGGCTCATTTTGGCAATTCTGGTCTAGAGATGGGTCCCCTTCTGGAAGGGTAGAAATATAAGAGATGACCCAGACCCTTATCCCGGCCAAATAATGTATAATATTGATGGGTCCTTGACAACACAAGGTCTGAGATAAGAGCTATAGTTGAACTGTTAATGCTTGCCATAATGATATATCCTAGTCTGAGCAAATTAAAGGTAGTTTTGTGAAAAATTTTAAGTTCCATATAATTATTTCACCATATAAAATTAGGTCTAGAAATAAATTTTCCAAAGCCAGGTCTAGAGGTCAGAATTCACTAAGGAGCATCCCGTTCCAAAAAATTGGAAGAACCACCCCCTCCCCCCGGCTCAAAGGAGCAGGCAGAGATGCAAAGGCTAGATAACACAGAAATCCTAGTTATTCTGGGGCCTACTGTAGTTTATTTTAGGCCCAATCCTACAGTTTTATGACCTAAACTTGTAGGCCTGTGCCAAAAATTATATTGGGGGAATTTTTAACAGAGCACTTCGAGAGACAAAGATTTTACTTAAGTTGCACAGATCCTACTTTAGTAATCTGTCTTATCACAGCATTTCAAATTATTGTTTACAGCAATAGTTATGGGTAAATATTAACATTTGTGTACAACTAGCCCCCCTTCCCCCTACCTGCTAAAACAAAGTCATTGCAAGTTAACTTTCAAACAATAAGGAACAACTTTACTTTATTAGATCCATCCTTGTATGGAATTATGTAAGCTTTGTAACGAGCCATCAGACAAGAAAATCCGTGCAATATTAAGCGAATAGTGGCGAAAAAACGTCATATACTGCAGCCTGCTGCATTGTTTGAATTACCGCGCCAAGATGGCGGACCTGATGACGTGCGCCAGCCTATTCAGATAGCGGCCGATGCGGCATCTAGGCTTTTATATCTGTGACCGAAACTGCCTCACCTGCCACCACTGAAACCAACCCATGGCGTCGAACTTCAAAAGTTAAAAAAAAGATAAATAAAATACCTGATAAATTCCTGCAAACTTATCCAAGAATTTTTTGCAGAGCTTCGTCTGCAAAAGCACATTCAAATATATAATCATGGTCCAAAGAACAGATTCAAACAATTCTGAACAGAAAGTTCTCAAAAATGTACAGCCTACTTGAAAATACACGAAGTTGACGTTAAATATAAAAATCGCAACACCTTAAAAGGTTAATCAACTACAATGTTCACTCGAAATACAGTGAAGTGAAATATTATTTATAATTATTTTTTCAAATCTATGTTGAAGCAGATACTGAACAGGTTGCTGAGAGCTCTGCATACCAAAATCAGCATATTATAGAAAACGGAATTCATTTTATGGCCCGGGGGTACTTTAAAAAAATAGAACCAATCTTATGCAGCACCCCATCGATATGAATTTGACAAATGTAATGATGGAAATAAATCATACGTAACTTTTTAATTATATTCATCATTAGTCCATTTGTCATCCGGTATGATGCATATTATTTTATTTTATTTTATTGTCCTTTAATCGTTCAACAAAAGTATATATTAGCTATGTATATACACAATTACAACCAAAACAATGATATATACATATTAAGTTTTATAGATAAACTTTATAAAACATATAAATTACACACACACAAAATATAGATACGTAACCTACTCAGTTTTATAAATCAACTTTATAGAACATATAGGCTATATAAATAAAACAAAACAAATTTATTATTTTTCTTCATATATCAGGGTATAAATAAATTTGAGAATATATTTTACTAATTCCAGATTTTATATCCTGTTTTATGCTAATTTCTTTGGAGCCCCCCACACCCCATAATGTAGCTTGCCTCCTGGATTCCCCAGTGATGGAATAGTAATTACGCCACTGGTAACAGGCTTGGAGTAATTACATGGTTCATGTCAGTTATAATGTAGTCACATGTCTTATCATTAAATTCAAATTACAATTCCATGAATGGAAACAATATCAAATAGCTTACAATTACTTTAATTGTAACTCATTAAATTCAATAACATCATAATTACAAAAGTTACACCTATTTCAATCCTGCTAGTTTGAATTACATTCCTTTTGAATTACAATTACTATAAAGTAGAAATATACAATTACCTTGAATTGGCTACATGTAATTAATTACATTTCAATTGCTCCAAACCTGACTCGTAATAAACAAAATATTGCTGAAGCACATTCCATCGGAATTAAATTAAATCACTGAATTCATAAGAGGTTGTGGAAGACCTGTGTTACCCTATGCTCGTTGCATCACAGAGAATATTTCATTAGTAGACATACTTGTGTGTATGTAATCATATATACTAAACAAGGATATGATACCATGGGTATTCAACTGCTATTACCAGTCGGTTTGGTGTTCATACATTTCTTAAAGCGCTGCTCTTTGTCACTGTTAAGCTGAACGTTTTCTATGCCTATTGCAGTGGAATCATTTACACATATATTATGTAATAATAATATATTAATAATCATTTTACACTTAATCTTACATAAAAAGACATTAACTTAATCTTTAGAAAAGAAGTTAAATTTATTTGAGACGATAAATTAATCTCGTGGCTCGGCATGAACGAGGAGGCCGACCTCCTCTCGGCATTGAAAGTCCGGTTCTCCACCCGCAGAGTTTTTCTCGACAAATCGAGGGTTGGGGGGGGGGAAATCGGCATTTCGGCAACGCTGATACTGAAATGGATAACCTCCGAACCACTAATCGTACTGCTGTGTTTACCAGCCAACTGTCAAAATGAAGGAAGAATTTTCATGACCGAAAATCAGCTTTCGGTGACGTCACCAGACAACTGCGCTACACAAAGGACCCTGGAACCTCATAAATTCAATAGTAGGTCGACACAAACTCGTGTAAAGGAAACTAACGACTCTTCATTTGAGTCGTTCCAAAAATAACCTCGCCTGGCCCAAAACAGATTTTGCGTGACGAATAGCGATGTATAAGAAAAATTGTTTATACAAAAACCTATCTTACACGGTAAAAATTATTTTGTGGATTTCCATTATGGTTCATTAATGTTAATCATTAAAAAAATCTCAAATCTGGATTTCAAGGAATCGATTCCAAAATAATTTCTGAGTGAAAATTCTGTCGGGATCGAAAGAAATATTTTTATCCGGTATCTTCGAAAATCGACTTTTCATAATTGTAACAGGATTAACTGCACAGTCATTCCTTATAAACCTGGAAATTTATGTTAAACAAATCCTTTTTAATTCTCTCTCTCTCTCTCTCTCTCTCTCTCTCTCTCTCTCTCTCTCTCTCTCTCTCAGACGCCAACTGGTTTTCCTCTCGCCATCATCGAGTTAAATGGAGAAAAAAGGTCCAGTTGCCTTGTCGAGAAAGTGGCAGAAGGTAAACAAGCTAAGATACGACTTCACTTCCTATGCACTTTTATTCTTACATTTATTTCGCATATTTCCTTAACTGCACATATTACACTCAATCCCTATCGACAACAACAAAATCTTTACGATCACTTTCTTAATGATATTATGATATGGAGACAATTGTATGCTCCAGAAAAATGTCCTTATGGTGCGACACCTGTTGGCTTTTTCATTAGTTACCTGTTCAACTGCTTTGATGTTTCATAGTCAGTGAATTCGAAACTCTCTGGATGGCTAAGGGAATAGACTTTTGTGCACGATACTGCATATAAAATCATTATATAAATATAAGCAGAATAAAATAAAATACTGGCTGGTGCATCTCCTCTTTATTGACTGAATAACATTATTTCATCATTAGTAATAACGAAAAATCAGGTAGATAAAATATGATAAACAGTAGAAATCCCATTACAATTCATAAACTGTTTTGTTAGCATAAGAATCGCATCAGATTACGTCAAACGAAAGCAATTTTTAATGTGAATACAATGTGCTTATTTGCAAACATAATTAACAAAAAGGCGGAGAAATGTTCATCCATTTAACAAGAAAATTTTGATACATAGCCTCATTTAGGTGGAATGTTTGGTTCCTAAAATGAATTAGAGAACTTGTATCTGGTTTTCTTGTAAATGGCTAATTAAAGATTGAACATATCCACCTTTACCAAGATTGGATATTAACTAAATATTCTACAACTCTTGTTTAATTATTACTTTTTTTGCGTCACTCATCTGTGCAAAACATTTAAAATTTTCAGCATTGCAGTCTACCTATACTCAACAAATTAGATAGCAATATAGCTTAAAATATTTGACAATCATTCTGTGTAACAAAATTCCCTTTGATGTATTAACTGAATTTCAAACATGATATTGGATTAATTTTGCATCCCATTCCATCTATGCCAAAGCCTCAGTCTTCCTGCTCACAATCACATAAGTAGAAAGGGCAGAAAGGTTCCACCTCTCGAAAACAGTTGATGTTACAAAACTCATCGAACATTTCTTCTCCAAACCAGGGACCAATTGCATGGCAAGGAGTAGGTGGCACCTCAGTCTCTGGTGTTTCCGATGTGGTTACATCCCTTTCCAGCAATGGTTTTGCTCTGTCGAGATAATATCTCCATTTAATTCGTTCGAAGGACAAGAAACTTTAAACGGAAATATCGGATTCAAATGTTCTGGATATTGGAGAGAAATCCATGATTAAAAGAACATTTTATTGAATCTTTCAGTTTTATTTGATAGAATTCAATTGCAATAATTCACGTCAGCATTGAAACCCAAAGACGAATCGCGTGATTGTTATTGGAGCGAAAAATTTATGAAGATTTCTTTATGGAAACAAATAAGAGAATACATTTGCAAACAACTCATGGTTTGAGTTAATAACAAAGCTTCTCTGACTCCAATGCAAACTGACCAGTTAACAAAAAAATCAAAGAATTAGGTTGATACTTTAAA
>NC_061109.1:57514365-57630087 GCF_015104395.2 Macrobrachium nipponense
TGGAATAAGACGCTGGAACCAAGCATGGGCCAGATAATTCGCGTTTATTTTCTGGTTTTGCATCGTACTAAGGTGGTACGATATCAATATCAATGTTTGGTTCATTTTCGTCATATTCGTAGCATCTTAAAATAGGTACTAACCTTCCAAGAATGTTATACAATTTTTAACTGGATTTTTCTCGATTCATTCTCTCTATGTTACAGTTGTAATAGTAAGTAATAGTCTTTTGATATCTGACATGTGCATGGAACGATGCGATTTCTTATAAAGATATTTCTCTTAATAACTTGGACTTAATTCACTAAAATGTCTATTGAAATACCCACTTGTCAGGAAGAGAAATCTTGATAATTTAGCACAACATACTGCTGATATGCATATGCAATGCATTACTATCATAATACGATTCTCCTGGTGTTTTGACACATTTTTATTTATCTGTTATTTTTTTTTTCGTTTTTAATAAGTGAGATCTCTTGTTTCTGTATTTTCCTCTACTTGTTCCTCATGAACACCATATTCTTTGGAAGCTTGAATTTCAAGTCAATGGCCCTTTTGGTAGGCTTGGTCCATACGAATAGGCTTCATCTTCTGAATAATAATAATAATAATAATAATAATAATAATAATAATAATAATAATAATAATAATAATAATAATGGTAATAACAATAACTTATTATTATTATTATTATTATTATTATTATTATTATTATTATTATTATTATTATTATAAACAAAAGAAAATCAGCTTCGGTGTACGATATGAGGGTACATAAACATAGATTATTTTAAAATAATTAGCTAAAAAATGCATTCTGACCCAGAATAATATTTCTTAAAAGAATTACTTTCTATTCGGTGTGGATTTTTCTGACTTTTTTTGGAGAGCTTTTGTTTAAATAAAGCTTGTAAACTATATCAAAATTCAAACGGGATATTGCTAAGTTTAATTGTGCCTTATTCAAGCGATCAGTCATTTTTGACAGAGGGTTAAAATAAGTTTCCCATTTCAAATTAGGTTGATATGAAAATGTTATGGGCAACGTATACACTGTAGAATCTTAATTTAATGAGATTCTCTGGATGAAAGAAGATTTTCCTGTTTTACACGTTTTCCAATATGGCTGCCTTGGCGCGTGATAGTGACGTCATTCCATATACGTGGAATCGAATGGGACTTAAATCTTCCAAATAGTTATTGGTTAATGGTTACTCACGACGGGCATATGCAACAGCAGGCACACACACATCATATATATATATATATATATATATATATATATATATATATATATATATATATATATATATATAGGTGTATGTGTGTGCGTTTATATGTATATACATACATATATCTATAAAGAGAGACAGAGAAGGCTAAATGTATGAATATCCTTTTTCACATATTCAACGCCACAGTAGAAAACATGTCCATCTCATAGGTGTAAAGGGAGGTTGTAAAATAGTTGAAAATGCTTTGGTGGAAAGGAGGAAATATAAAGAGGACTGCAAGAATTTTAGAGCTAGATTAAAACCATTCATAGAATTATTTGGATACCGCAAAAGTAGTTTCCTAATTCCTAGACAAGGTGCATCTAAGGTTTTCACTCCAGGAAGATGATAGAAATGTCTACATAGCAGCAATATTTCCTAGGTGCAATTGTAATGGAAATTCATATACTCACCAACCACACAAACAGAAACCAAAAATGATCTCAAAGAGATATCCTAAAGTTCTCAAAACTAGATTCCACACCTGATGCCTAAATGTCAACAACATTTCCCCAGCAAAATCTTTACGACGAGATATTAAGTGTTAATGGACGAATATTTGGGATTTCTTATCAAAATAATCGTTCATGAATTGCCATTAAAAAGGATATATAAGTTGAATAAAATTAGCTTAAAGAACCTCATTTTGCCCTTGCAGCAGCTATTATAAATAGGATCTTTTTAGGCAACAAGTACACACGGTCTCCAACAGTGAACAAATCACGATCAGACTAGCAGCTTTTTTTGCTCTCTGACTTTGGCTGAATTTAGGTAAATATACGACTATACTGCATATATATATATATATATATATATATATATATATATATACTATACTATATATATATATATATATATATATATGTATGTATGTAAGTATGTATGTATGTATGTATATATATACGTGTATATATGGAAAGGAGTTCGTACGAAGATGACAAGTGTGTCAAAATTCATACGTATAAGCGTAACCCTCTCTATAACCCGTTTTATTATTCACTGGTATATCAATAAACTAAAATATTTCTTTCTTTTTTTTTTAGTTGTTTCAGAAGAAAGATGTTAAGACTCTTCTTTCAGTTACTCCTGATCGCTGTGAGTATTTCTCTCATAGACAGTGTACAGCTAAAGATCATTTATATCATATATCCATTTGGGCATAATTCGCACAAGTCAATACCTCTGAGCAAATTTCCGCCACTCTTATATGACAGGCGTTTGCCTTTTTTATACTCAACAGGTGCTGGGCATTTGCTGTGCCCATGGGCGCGAAGTTGAAGCTCCTTCGAAGAACGACTTTAAGGGGAATGCCCTTGAGGAGAATGTCCCTAAAGAAGACAGGTAAGTGAGAAGTCACTTTCAGTGAAATACTCTGAATCTTCATTCCGTAAAATTCTAGTCCCTTCTTGAACGAATAAAAAATACTCGGATTTGAGGTCTCTTGATCACTAACGATCCGTCACTGTTTAAGCGAACTGGTGGAACTTATTTCTAACAAGCCTTTGAATGCTCTAGCCAACGTGACATTTTCAAACCAAATGTCCTCAAAAGATGAGCAAATTAGAAGTTTTGAATAACATCAAAATCTCTGGAGCCTATAACTCAGAATGGGGAAGAAATTATTTACGCCAGTTCGCTAGAGATGAATTGATCACAGTGCTCCCTGAGAGGCAAATGAAACACATTTCTAAAATAATAATATTCCTTTGTCTCAGTATTTCCTAAGAGGTCAAGGAAAAATAACTCCTATGTAAAGGTGTCCCTAAAGATGTTATTCCTTGGTCTCAGCACTTCCTAAGAGGCCAAGGAAAAACAACTCTTAAATCAAGGTATCCCTAAAGCTGATATTCCTTTCGCAGGTACTATAACTACGGTTACTGCTGGCCAGTTGGTTACTGGTACAGCGTATACGGCATGTATGATTGGTGCAACTATGTATGCTTCTACAATCCTCCATACTGCCCCTACTACTATTGCAGATGCTACTATTACTATTAATAGCACGTCTGCTCCGGACTTCGCTTTTGCAGTTTGAAAGTAAACTTCAAGAAGACTCAGAGAGACTGTGGAAAATGCTCAGACTTGACTTCATACTTTCAAAGAGACATTACCACGTTACCAAAGCCTAAAATAATCATAGCATCCATCAGGATTTTTTTTTTTTTTTTTTTGCGAAAAAAATAGAGGTCTGTAATGGAAAATTTCAAGAGCAACAAGTAAAATTACTAATCAACACGAACAGGAAATAATGTTTGTCAGAATTTTGAACTCTGGAACTTACAAGTAACCAAATACTTATAGTTTGGTATTTAAATCTAAATACATAACACCTGTAAGATCTTATGAAGCTATTCTTACGTTAAATTGACTGAGATGTTATGATTATATTTTGGATGTAATTCTTAGTGAAAAAATTATTCTCAAATTTAGGAGTTTTGGAGTTTGTCTTATATTGATTCATAATGTTTGAGAAACTGCTTATCATTAACTGTACAATACCTGTTCATTTTGAATAAATAAAGATGGAATGAAGCACAATTTCTATTGTTTCATTATGCTAAATACATTGGTCGTATTTTCTAAACGTTTAGCAGATGTTAAGATCAATCAATTAGCTATTTTTCACTTCATCGATCCTGTTGTGAAGAAAATGTAATATGCAACAGGAACTTCATTGTAATAGCATTCTTGAATAACTCTTCAATTAGCTTGCTAAAAAAACGAAAAAGAAGAAGAAGAAGAAGAAGAAGAAGAAGAAGAAGAAGAAGAAGAAGAAGAAGAGTAGAAAAGGTTAGAAAACTGTTCCCAGTTCTTGGACGTCATATGAAGGACCTAAGTTTACTTGATTAAATGGACGCCTACTCTACCACGCCCCTTCTCGAGGCTACTATACACACTCAATTTATAATTTCATTCATTTACACGAATATCTAGTAATTCTGTTTTTCTTGCTGCCGTGTACGACAGTTCACTCGTCAACTGCATTAAATGTACGTTAGAGACTAAGGACATAATTCTTGAGCTTTTCATGTGCAAAGGTGTCTTCGACAGTGAACGTGCGTTTACATACGATTGTTTACGAAGAATTACACGTCATTCCTGCCTTACCATAATGCCGAGAGTTAGTAAAAGATACTTAGATACTTGCAAGAGGCTCGAGGGAAATGTGATGGAAGAAAGAATTTCTAGACATAAAAAAAAAGTGTTCAAAAGCTCTCCGTCTCTTCTCTGTGTGTAAGAGGAGAGAGAGAGAGAGAGAGAGAGAGAGAGAGAGAGAGAGAGAGAGAGAGAGAGATCCCGTGCTGATAACGAAGTGAATGCCAAAACAAAGTCAACGGCGTTATCTCTCAAAATTCTCATTCAAAATAATTTTGTATCTATTCATGGGTGAAGTTTAAGTTCAAAAATGCGTTGATTTAACGTTCATCATCCGGATACGCGTCCGAACTCAGACTTACCAGCTGAAGAATAATACTATCAACTTCAATATCTGTTCCTAAAATGAAGGTTATTGATGATACAATGAAATTTTCCTGCTAAGGAAACGCTGAACTTATGTAGAATGCAGAAAGGGGAAATCAGCCATTGGGTGAGTAACCATCAAAATTAGACCATTATCTGTTCAACAAATAATGCTTTATTTTCTTAGAATATTATCATGACCAAAACTTTAATAGAGATTATCTTTGGAAAGTGAACGATTTTTTTAAATAACGAGACGAATTTTCAACAGAAGCTGAAGTTAAGGAATCCGGAAAAAATACCAAGTTTTTTTTCACTTGAAAATTTGAATGAAGTTGTGTTAAGAAAAAGGCATTTCAAAATAATTTGTCCAAAAGTATTTTGCCTGTTAAGTGTGAATGTCATTCAGGCATCAGGTATATAATCTAATTTTCAGAATCGTATGAAATATGCACTCTACTCTCGCTCCAAAATCTGTTTACTGCGTTGCTGGTGAATATTGTCCCAATAAAATGTCCGCTCATAAAAAATTTGCCCTCCGTTTCATGCTGTCTCCGTCGTAAATGAAAGGTTCCTTGGGGTGATTTTGCGGGGTGAATTTTGTTTAAAGTTAAAGGATTAAATCTGTGCATTTTTTTATATTCTCAGGAGAAAAGATAAAGAATAATAATAATAATAATAATAATAATAATAATAATAATAATAATAATAATAATAATAATAATAACAAACCAATGCACGGACAATACATGAGACAGACTAAAGAACTAGCCAGCGATGACACATGGCAATGGCTACAGAGGGGAGAGCTAAAGAAAGAAACTGAAGGAATGATAACAGCGGCACAAGATCAGGCCCTAAGAACCAGATATGTTCAAAGAACGATAGACGGAAATAACATCTCTCCCATATGTAGGAAGTGCAATACGAAAAATGAAACCATAAACCACATAGCAAGCGAATGCCCGGCACTTGCACAGAACCAGTACAAAAAGAGGCATGATTCAGTAGCAAAAGCCCTCCACTGGAGCCTGTGCAAGAAACATCAGCTACCTTGCAGTAATAAGTGGTACGAGCACCAACCTGAGGGAGTGATAGAAAACGATCACGCAAAGATCCTCTGGCACTATGGTATCAGAACGGATAGGGTGATACGTGCAAAAAGACCAGACGTGACGTTGATTGACAAAGTCAAGAAGAAAGTATCACTCATTGATGTCGCAATACCATGGGACACCAGAGTTGAAGAGAAAGAGAGGGAAAAAATGGATAAGTATCAAGATCTGAAAATAGAAATAAGAAGGATATGGGATATGCCAGTGGAAATCGTACCCATAATCATAGGAGCACTAGGCACGATCCCAACATCCCTGAAAAGGAATCTAGAAAAACTAGAGGCTGAAGTAGCTCCAGGACTCATGCAGAAGAGTGTGATCCTAGAAACGGCACACATAGTAAGAAAAGTGATGGACTCCTAAGGAGGCAGAATGCAACCCGGAACCCCACACTATAAATACCACCCAGTCGAATTGGAGGACTGTGATAGAGGAAGAAAAAAAAAATAATAATGTGGAAAAGTAAATCCACAATAATATATCTGATCTTGTTATTTAAAATACAAAGCAGAAAACTTTCGAAGACCTGTACGGTCCTCTTTGTCAGTCTGAATACAATTATTAACAGTGACCATACAAGAACTTTGTTTTTGACTCGTTTACAAATAGCCTGTTTGATGATGTAGTTGGCTCTTCACGTTATCCCCTCTTTCTCCAACGGCAAACCAGCTAAACGCCTAGATCTTCGAAGTGGCGGTTCGTCTCTTGAATCGTTTGATCTGTTGTCCATAGCAGCTTGGGCGCCTGCAACAAGGGACACGGGATGTGTCCCTGTTACCTGAACGAAAGATGAGGCAGCGGCAATATCAGAGGTGGCTAGATTATTGGTGTTATTACTATGCAAACTTTCTCTATTATAATCTCTTATAAACTGACAGCAAATTATTTCATTTAAAATCAAATCTTCTTGCGTAAAGGTTTATTGCCTTCCATAGAGAGACCCCTGTTAATAGTTGCTCTTTCAACTAACCTTCTAATACCTGCATCCTTACTATTGAAAATTACTTTTGCTCGTTCCAGTTTATGCGGTGATCGTCATTTAAACTATGTGAGACTAGTGCATTATTCTCGGCATGTAAATTATAAGCTTTTTTGTGTTCATTAATTCTGATTGGTAGTCCCCTCCCACTTTCTCCGTAATATTTTGTATCGCAATCCAGACAAGGTATTTCATAAACACCAATTTCTTTGTTAAAGCTTTGGTTGGAGTTATTATTTTGCATGAGATAGCCTTTGAGTGTATTCTTATAGTTGAAGACCAGGTTGACCTTTTCTTCACCTTTTTCATTTACTGTTTTTCTAATATTTCGTAAGTTGGGATTAAATGGTAAGGTTGGATACTTGTTTATTCTTTTTTGTACTCATATTGACTTTTTATATAGGAAATCCTTTTGGCTTTAGTGAAGGCATTATTTATGAAATTTTCTGGATAGCATAATTTTCCAAAAACTTCTTTTATATGTTGAAATTTGCTGTCAATATATTCAGGATCACACATTTTCAAGGCTCTTAGAATGAAATTTATCATTATATTTTGCTTTACTTCTTTATTATGAAAAGAATAGAAGTGGACATAAGCTTCAGCATTAGTCATTTTTCTGTAAACACTAAATTTAAATCTAAATGTAATAGGGTCATGGTATACCAAAACATCCAGAAAGGGCAGCATATTTTCCACTTCATATTCCACTGTAAATTGAATGGAAGGTAGTATGCTATTGACAAATCTCAAAAACTGTTCGAAGTCTATTTGATTACCTTGGAAAATTACGAAGACATCGTCGACATATCCTACCCAAATGAGTGATTTTAGATTTGGATCACATTTGGAGAGTATTTCAATTTCTACAAATTCCATGCACAAATTTGCAAGTATGGGGGATAAGGGTGAACCCATGGCTACGCCAAATTTTTGTTTATAGCCTTCATTGTTGAATGAAAATATTGTGGATGAGGCACATAGACGAATCAAGTCTAAAAACTGTTCTGAAGGAATAGGGAAGTTAACATTTCCAATTTCTGACTGTTCTTTTAATTTTGTAAGGACAAACTCTAGAGGCACATTAGTGAAAAGGGCCGTAACATCTAGGCTAATCATTTTTCCTCTTACATTACCCAGGGTCCTAAGCCTGTCTATAAAGTTACTTGAATGGAGTGAGTGAGCATTGGAAAAGGTGCCTAATAATGGGCTGAGCTGTTCGGCTAACCACACAGCCATAACAGATTGTGGCGAATTACAAGTAGCTATAATGGGATGTAGAGGGCATCCTGTTTTATGAAGTTTTGGTATGCCGTAAAAGTAAGGGAGACTCGGCATTTTCTTTAAAATTTTACTCAAAACTAACTGTTTTTGTTCAGTCACCGTGAGGGTATTGGCTATTTTCTGCACGTCTCTGTTGAATTTCATTTGTAGAGAGGTTACCGACGGCAACTCTGACAATTTAGTATAAGTATTATCATCACTTAGTAAGTCAATTGCTTTCGAATTGTATGTATTAGTATCCATAATCACCAGTGACCCACCTTTATCAGCTTTCATTATTCTGATGTCTTTGTTGTCTTTTAAATTTAAAATGGCTAGTTTGTGTCTTTTCGTTAAAATACTGTTCTGTTTACCCAGATGATTATCTAATAAAATACCTTTTAAAAAATTAAATTGAAAATCATTATGTCTGAAATTAAAATCATTTATATTGCTAATGCCCTGTAACAAGCTCCTAAACAACAGCTTAAACCCAAACCCAATAATTCTTTTGGTTCTTTAGTGATAGCAAGGGAAGATAGCGAGGACAGGGGACAGAGGAGAACCTCGCTAACATTTGCATGGAGTTTGTGGAAAAAGAAATTTTAAACAGGTGTGATGAAGAAACGAAACCAGTTTTATGGGCGAGATATGTGGATGACATTTTTATAATTTTTAAAGGTACCGATGAAAAGCTAAAGAAACTAGTAGAAATAAGAAATAGCATTTTATCATCAATTAAGTTCACAACAGAAGTAGAAGTGGATTCTAAATTACCGTTTTTATATGTTTTAGTGTTCAGGGACTGTAATAGCCAGAGGTACAAATTTTCAGTTTACCGGAAATCTACCAATTCCGAGAGTTATGTCCACTTTTATTCTTTTCACTCAAAAGAAATAAAAAGTAACGTTATTATGAATTTGGCTTTACGCGCATTCAGAATTTGCGACTCCGAATATATAGACGGTGAACTTAAACACATCACGGCTACTTTTAGAAGTCTCAGTTATCCCCCTCACTTCATTGAGAAAGCAATTTCGCGAGCGAGGAAGTCGTTCTATGGACTGAGAGATAATACCAAGGAAAAACCAAAAAGATATTTGCCCCTTCCCTTTAATCCAGAAGTCAAGAATATAAGTCGACATATAAACAAAAGTCAGAAGGAAACTAAAATTGTGTTCAAATATGAAAATACAATAAGACGTTCCCTCGTAAGAAATAATAACAATGATAAAAATCCCATAGTCCCAGGCGTTTACGAACTACCGTGTTATAGGGTGGCCAGACGTCCTGCTTTAGGAAGGACAGTCCTGTTTTTGAGGATTCTGTCCTCTGTCCTGCTTCACCTTAAGAAGGATGCTAATTTGTACTGCTTTTTGGGTCTGTCTAAAAAAAATATATTAATACTAAAAATATAAGTAAAAACAAATACATATACTAAAACAGTGAGAACTGATGGTCAAAATAACATGGAAGAATTATATGAAGAGTATGGGATTGTGGAGGCAATTATCAATACTCCTGTGATGAAAGATAGCACAGTGAGGAACATTATCTCAAGCTGTTCAGTAAATCTGAGGTCCCTTTAACAAACCTGACGAAGGTGAGTGCTTATATTTTCTCTGTTCCATTCAGTAATACTCACACAGAACGGGTTTTCTCAACAATGACTTCAGCTTGGACAAATGAGAGAAACCGGCTGCAAGTGGACTCAGTCAAAGCAGAACTCCAAATTTGTAACAACTTTTCAGAAGAGTGCCCAGCCATGTACAAAAGACGTCTAGCCAATGTTAATTTTTTCACCCCAGTTATGTACTAAACTGTTCCATCATGGATAAAATTAGATATTAACTAATTTCAGTTCTTTATTCATGCACTATTTGACATTTAAACACTCAAGTCAAGATTTAAGTTTATATACATATATATATATATATAATATAATAATATATATATATATTATATATATATATACTATATATAGTATATATATATATATATATATATTATAATTATATATTATATACATATATATGAAAGCCTAGGCGTTTTTGATTAATAAAAATATTGCAATATGTTTCGTTGTGACCTATTGGAATGTGAAGAACAAAGCAGAAGCAACGACCCGAGAGACCTGATGAATGGGTTTCTATGGATGGCGTGAGATAAAACTGCTTAGTTAGACAAGTCAATGTACGATAGTTTATGAACTCTTCTCAAAGTGCCTTTGTGAAACTGGATGCAGCTAGAACTGTGAGGCGCTAACGAAGTGTGCATTCGTATGTGCGTGTGTGCCTCTTCTATTCATAATGTATCTCTAGCCAAGTCTATGGGAAGACTTGCACAAAAATTCGTGGGAGGAAGGCAGAGCCACGATGGCGGTGTCTAAGTGTTTTTTGGAATAGTGAGTGAGATATTCCGGCTGCATGCTTAATGGGCTTTAGCCAAAGGGGTTGAATTACTTTAGCCAAAGGGATGGCTTGTTTGATATCTTGTAAGATGTTCCATTTTATTAACTTTGTCTTTAAACTTATGTGTGCTAACGAGTGTGTTTCTCGTGTCTTTGAAACAGACGGTTCTGGCAATGGGGGGGACCGACAGAGAGTCCCAGATGGGAGAGACGATTGGTGTGACTATAACTGTTCAGACAATTTTGTTGGGGTTTTAATTGAATTGAGTTAGTCTGTAAGACTTGATTAATTCCTTATTTATTCATTGTTAATAAATGTATTTTCTTATAATGCAACTCTCTCATTTTCATTACCTGTTAGAGTGGAGAGAAAGAGGTGGAGAGAGAGAGAGAGAGAGAGAGGAGTTGCCGAGAGAGAGAGAGAGAGAGAGAGAGAGAGGGGGGCTGTGTGTATTAGTTTGCCTTGACGCTCGAGTTACACGTTTACCAAATGAATAATGGGGAAATATCCCCATTACAGGTTTTGGTGGCGAGCAGTTAAAAAGGGGTATAAAAGTTTTTTTTTTTTTTTATGCCTGGGAACGCCAATGAAGAGATAGGTGACCAATTAGAAAATAAAGGGGTTATGGCTTAGCGATAGTTTTCGAACGACAAAGCCTTTGTGGGATTGTGGAAAATTGTTAAATTGTTAGTTACTAAGTGAGGAAAAAATGAGAAATGTCTATCCGTTAACTGTGCAAAGGGGATGGGAAGGATTTTATTGGACTCAGCATTTTTCCCAGGGAGTCAGCCTAGGAGCAGTGGGCGCACTCAGTGTGACTTTTGCTTGTGTAATATCGAGTGCATACCGAGATGCCCGCGCAGGTGTTGTTATTAGTGCATTACGCGAATTCCGAGTTCTTTTTGTTCCCATTATGGAAGGGTGAGTGTTTAAGAATATTGTGTATGTTTTTTTAAAATATTTCAGGGTTATTGGGTTGGTTCAAGAGGTCAAAAAAATTTTTTTCTTTCCCCATAGTAGCAGAAGTGACGTGTTTTCTTTATCATGCGTGTTTATGATAGACGTATTCGTCTTTGTTTAACACATAAGAGTGTATAAGGATGTGTTCATGCATGTGAACTGTGCTTAGATAGCATATCTGGCTTGGAGACAGAGCGGCCACTGAATTTCACGGGCTCAGCACATTTCTGCTAACCGGGCAGGAAGGCGTTGCATGGTGGGTACTGCATACCTCGAGAGGGGATTGCAAGATGGGTACTGGTGTATACCTTGTATACCTCAGGGGGGGTCCTCAGACACTGTTTAAGGGGAGATGGGTACTACTACGGGGACTACTGGTCTGCCTCGGGCTGTTCTGCCGCTTGACTGAGGGGTTTCAATGCTCATTGGGGGGGAGAAACTTTTTTTTTCTCAGTGTGGGTGAGCTCCCCCTTTCTTTTTTTTTCTTTGTCGGGCTGTTGAAGACAAGTCTGGCCTTGAAAATGAATGCCAGGACATCAGCTGATTGATTAGTTGATGAAGTGAAATGCCCGTAGAGATTTTTTTTTTAGGAAAGAGAATTGAAATGCATTGTATGGGTGTATGTTTTCCTTGTGCCTTGGAAGACACAAAATGGGGAGACATAGATTATTATTATTTTTTTTTATTGGGTTGGAGGGATTACTTTGAAAATGGTGGTGAATGGTGTTGTGTCTGTTTGGGTGTGGAAATGGTGGTATACCATAGGGTTCAGCAATACTAGTGTAAGCTATTTGAATTTCACCCTTACTTGAGATCTTTGCAAGAGAATTATTGCTATGGAGAATTATTATTATTATTAATAATTATTATACTTGAGATGTGTCACGGGAGGGTTGCTTAAGTATAATTATCATTACGGGAGACTTGTTTTACGAGAGATTTGAGATATTTCATGGGAGATTATTTTGTAATTATTACAGATAATTATTCATGGAGAATTATTAAAATGAATTAAACGGAGAAGTCTTGTCTTAATTATTTGTTGAGTTTTTGTAACTTTGGAGAATATTTCAGTCATTCATGAGGGAAGAGTTTTGCTGAATCTTGATGAATCTGACTGAATCTTGGTGAATTGTGTTGAGTCTTGCTGAACTTTTGCTGAGTTTTGTGCTGAATTCCTTGGAGAATGGACAAGCATTAACATTGGTGATATTTTTTTTGTACTGATACTGGCTGATTTTAATGATAGCAATTTTTTTTAGTGATTTTTTGCTGATAGTTGATGCTTCTGATACTGATTTTTGTTATTACTAATACGTGGGGTGTTGTAATGCTATCAAGGGTGGTGGAAATTTGGGAAATTTGGGTGGAAACTAACAACACATTAGTTTTTTTTTTTTTTTTTTTTATGAGTTCAGCAGATAATTGCTTTGACATCTAGTGAGTTACGGGAGATAGTTTGATAATGCCGTTGATTTTTCTTTTTCTCCTTTTTTGGAAGTTTAGTCATCGCTGACAGTTTTTTTTATCATGGGTGAATTTGAATTTGTTTTTTCTCTCCAGTTGGTGTGAATATTTTTTAATATCTCAGTTCGTGACTTAGTCATTGTTCGGGAATGTGTTTGTGTTTCAGCTATTTGATGCTGCAGAGAAATTTACGGGAGAATTTCTTGCACTGTTTTGAATGCATACGTAGTGGTACTACATATTTTCTCTGGATATTTGTGTTCCAGAAATTGTGAGTTTTCTTGCACTATACCTTTGTTGTATTTGTGACAACTTTGTGAGAGATAGGAAACTTGGCTAAGTTTTCTAGTGGCCTATGTCGTAGTGCATATGGAGAAGTCTTGGCTAAGACACTGTGAATTTGGAGTTTTTTGTGGCACATTGGGGATTTTTTCTAGAATTTTCTAGACAGTTTTTATTTGCCGAGTTTTTGCCCTTTTTTAGCAGTTATGCTAATGAGAGAGTTCTATAGTTTTTGACTATAACATTGAGTTGTTCTCTGGAGAATGGAGGTATATCATTTTGGAGTTATAAGTTGAGATGTAATATATTGAGGATATATTTTTGGCCATTTTTTATATTTGCCAATGGTGATGAGAGCTATGTTTAGTTCAATTATTTTGCAGCCATCTTTGTTGCAAATGGAGACACATTTTTTTTAGGAGATTATGGCGCAATATTTGTGAGCGTGTGAGCTAGATGCCTTGAGTGCACATTTTTTTGGAGATAGGATTTCATTTTTTTTTATATTCCTTTTTGGAGATATATTTTTTGGAGCCTTGTTTTATTCCACATGGAGTATTGGGGAAATAGAGGTAAATATTTTTTATTTGCCGAAATAGAGGTGATTATTCTTTATTCCTGGAGTGGTGATTTTTTATTAACATATGGCTATCAGAGAAATAAGAGAGAAATATAAGGGGAGTGGTTATTAACCAAATGGAGGAAATATTTTTTTTTCACCGGAGTGCTGTTATTATTAATATGGTGTCACATATTTATGTATGGAGATTGAATTAATCTTGGGCGGGTGACCCTTTTTTGTGGTTATGGAGTTTGTTTTTTCGAGCCAAGAGAAGATTTCTGTGGTTCTTTCTCTTTGGTTTCGTGACTATTTTGAGGCGAGTGGCATTACTGCATTACGAGTCCTATGGAGATGTGTGCATTTTTTTATGTTCACAAGTGTGTTATTTTTGGAGGCATATAATTGGGCTGTGTCATGGTGAGAGAATAAGTCTTCGAGACAAATTTTTGGACACATTAGTCATATCCTGGAGTTAATTTTGTGAAATGTATTAGCTAGACCTTTTTCTATAGAATAATGAGTTTTCCAAACTTGTGTGTCTGACTAGACAATTCTTTGTCCCGCTGTTTGAGCATACGTCCGCAGGTGGATTTTTCTGTGACAAGCGATGTGATGAGCCGTGTGCTGACTCTTTTCCTCTGATGATGATAGCTCAGAATTTTTGCAATATCTGGAAATGTTGACAATAGCATTTCACGAAAGCGCATGGGTAAGAGTCGATAAAGTTGCGATGTCGAGAAATTCCGTAACTTTATATGGAGCATTTTTTGGGAAAACGCGAGGAGTTATGCATATTATACATGTACTATGTATTTTGTGATTGGGGAAATCTACTTGTGATTATCCTTTTTTTTATTATTTTTCTTCCTTTTCCTACGAGAGATGTAATTGGGGATTGAGTTTTAAATAGCATTTCTTTTTGGACGGGAGATGTGATTTATCGGGAGTTGTTATTTACGTAAATGGGAGCTTGACATTACGTTTCATTGTAATTAATTGTATGAGCACTAAAGGGGTTTTTGCTGTTAAACATTGGAGATTTTTGCTGATTTTGTGGGTTGCTCAGATGTTAGAGCTTGAGAGAACATTTTTTGGGTCTGGGCGTGTTAAGTGATTCTTTTTTTTCCTTGGGCTCATTATGATTTTTTTTTTTTTTTTTACTTATGAGAATATTCGAGTTTGAAATGTGAAGTGAGAAGTCCTGTGGAGTTGCTGTGATTTTCTGAGTTGTGTGTGTGCTGATGTGTGAGTTTGGAGAATTGAAGTTGGAGAACTTGATGTTTTTTTTTCTTTGTTGAGAGTTATGATAATGACTTATGATTTAGTAGTCATATTAAAGGAGTTAATTGGGAGACGTTCAGTTAGTATTTCTGACTTTTTGAGATCGTTGTTTGATAGAAGTAGTATGTCTGGGTTATTTTCTTAGATTGACCAATGACTTAACTGACATACTAACACACCAAAAAGTCATTTCCCAACGCCAGCAAGACGTCCACCAGCCGTGCAGAGAGGTTGCTGTCGTTTTGTCCGTGGTGATTACAAGAGTTTCCACGATGGTGATCGCGAGAATTCTACAACGTGTCTTTTGGGGATCTGCAGAAGTCGTGAGAAGTCTTCTACAATGAGGGAGGCATTCCGTCTTCCTACAGTCTGCTACAGGAGCAGCCAGTTGCAGACAAGCAAAGAGGGATATTCAAGAATCCGAAGAGAGAAAATTCTAGTGTTATTTGGAGATAAAAGCGTAACAGACTTTATTTTATAATGCCAGAGACGTGCAGTTATTACTTATATTTTATTTTGAGCCGGCCAGTGTGTTTTATATTATATAAGCTATTTTGTTGACCATTTTGCTAGGCGGGAGCTAGCATGAGGTGGCCGAGCAGTGAAAGGCCTAGGGTTTTTGATTAATAATATATTGCCAATATGTTCGTTGTGACCTATTGGAATGTGAAGAACAGAGCAGAAGCAACGACCCGAGAAAGCTGATGAATGGGTTTCTATGGATGGCGTGAGATAAAACTGCTTAGTTAGACAAGTCAATGTACGATAGTTTATGAACTCTTCTCAAAGTGCCTTTGTGAAACTGGATGCAGCTAGAACTGTGAGGCGCTAACGAAGTGTGCATTTGTATGTGCGTGTGTGCCTCTTCCTATTCATAATGTATCTCTAGCCAAGTCTATGGGAAGACTTGCACAAAGATTCGTGGGAGGAAGGCAGAGCCTCGATGGCGGATGGCCTAAGATGTTTTTTTGGAATGAGTGAGTGAGATATTCCGGCTTGCATGGGTGAGTTGAATTACTTTAGCCAAAGGGATGCTTGTTTGATATCTTGTAAGATGTTCCATTTTATTAACTTTGTCTTTAAACTTATGTGTGCTAACGAGTGTGTTTCTCGTGTCTTTGAAAACAGATATTTCTGGCAATGGGGGGGACCGAGAGAGTCCCAGATGGGAGAGACGATTGGTGTGACTATAACTGTTCAGACATTTTTGTTGGGGTTTTAATTGAATTGAGTTAGTCTGTAAAACTTGATTAATTCCTTATTTATTCATTGTTGATAAATGTATTTTCTTATAATGCAACTCTCTCATTTTCATTACCTGTTAGAGTGGAGAGAAAGAGGTGGAGAGAGAGAGAGAGAGAGAGAGGAGTTGCCGAGAGAAAGAGAGAGAGAGAGAGAGAGAGAGAGAGAGAGAAAGCTGTGTGTATTAGTTTGCCTTGACGCTCGAGTTACACGTTTACCAAATGAATAATGGGGAAATATCCCCATTCTATATATATATATATATATATATATATATATATATTATATATATATATATATTATACATATACATTATGCAACATCTGTTTAATTTATTTAGGTTAGAAACTGGTGTTGGCAAAAAGAAGAAGAAAAAAAAAAAGTCCTTTTTGGGAATTTGGAATTGGCCACCCTAACCGTGTATGGATTGTAATAGTAAATATTTTGGTGAAAGTGGACGGGGACTAGATATACGTTTGGGCGAACATAAGTGAGCTTATGAACTACAATCACAAAACAGCGCAATAGTAGCACATGCATTCAGGAATGATCATAGACCCAACTGGAACGAGGCTAAAATTATCTTTAAAAGTAAACAATGTCAACGAAGACCCATTTGTTAATTTTTATATTACAGTAATGTTTTTAAAAGATTTTAACTGTAGGACAGGCTTGGTTTTTCCCTCTCCTGATGCTGCCTCTGCCTTGCCTATTCCAGTCCAGGCAACCGCTGCCCCCGGGGAGTCTGATAACGGTGCCCAATCTACGCCCTGGGATGAAGAACTTCATGTAATGTTGCAACAACCTGTACGAAGATCCAACAGAATTGCAGCCAGAAGGATTGATAGGGGAGAGGGTATCACATAGTTGTTGTTAACTACCCTCTTTCTTCATCACCTGGCCCATTAACGAGCTAACGACCGTTGTCAACAATCTACAACAACTCTTGTTTTTTAAATTTACCTCTGCACTTGTTGTGACTTATTGTTCATTTGGACTGAAGATGAACCCAGGGAAGGGTTCGAAAGCTTTCTGTAAAGTCTTCAAAATTATACACGGACTTTTTACACTTTGTATTATTGTGGACCCTTAGAACATTAGGACATATTATTGTGGATTTACTTTTCCATTTTATTTTATTAACTTATGTGATTATGAGGTTTCTTTGAATAATAATAATAATAATAATAATAATAATAATAATAATAATAATAATAATAATAATATCAAGAAGAAAGTATCACTCATTGATGTCGCAATTTCATGGGACACCTGAGTTGAAGAGAAAAAAGGGAAAAAAGGGATAAGTATCAAGACCTGAAAATAGAAATAAGAAGGATATGGGATATGCCAGTGAAAATTGTACCCATAATCATAGGAACACTAGGCACGATCCCAAGATCCCTGAAGTAGCTCCGGGAATCATGCAGAAGAGTGTGCTCCTAGAAACAGCGCACATAGTAAGAAAAGTGATGGACTCCTAAGGAGGCAGGATGCAACCTGGAACCCCACACTATGAATACCACCCGGTCGAATTGGAGGACTTTAATAGACCCCCCCACCCTCCCACCAAAAAAAATTATTATTATTTATTTTATTATTATTATTAATTATTATTATTATTATTATTATTATTATATTGGAGAAAACAAAATCCACAGTTATGTAAATGTATTATATTAAGTTTAAAACAGAAAAAGATAGCTTTCGGGATCTGTCGGTTCCCCTTATCAATCTAAAATTATTATTATATTACTTAGCATAAGCCATAATAATAAATCATTCTGCCTCGGCAGTTCAAAATTCCCCTGCTTTTGTACTTTGTAAGCTGGGAATGATAAGAAAAACATACTTTTGCATTATCACAATTCGTTTAAAATGGAAACGAACTCAGGATTACCTTTTGCTTGTGCTGTTTTGTGCAGTACGCATTCGTATGATTATGGCTTAAAAAAGGTATCCCACGCCAATAAGATAATGTACAGAAAGAGGTCTGGCTATCGTAATATCCTATTTTTACAGATCTGCAGTAATAACACCAGAAAAGGTTTCTATTCTGATTATCTTAAACTTTTTTTAGTAATTGGATTTCATTATCTCCTTAAGCATGATTGGTGGAGTTTTGTTCAATAGCTGAGAGTAAGAATGACCCTTCTCATATTATATTATTGGATAATAACTGTCAAAATTACTTCGTATATATTTATGGTCGAAATGTAACGTCAAAAATATTTATAAAGAAGATATTTTTTATCCATTTCATCTTGAAGTTGGTGCCTCTTCAATGGAACCCCTTGCGTGTTGTTGTTAACTGATCAGGGTGTAGTTCTGAAGCTTTAAAAAACCATAAATTGGGGAGAAAATGTGTTCAAGAAATATAAACTTGTTAAGAAATTAACAGTCTCGTGAAAAAAAATTGTTAAGAAATATCCACAGTTATATATTAAAAATATATTTCTATGTAAAAATAGAACAAAGACTTTCGAACACCTGAACGGTGTTCCTCATCGGTGTAACGTAAAATGTAATGGAGAGGATAGTTTCCTCCCGAAGAGCATCTAAAAAGGTGGGAGGGGCGAGAAAATAACAGCCCATCATCGAAGTGCTGGTTCGTGTGTTAAGTAATCCCAAACTCAACAGGCAGTTGCGCCAACCTCCTCGATCTCCGAACCTGTGAAGTTGCTCCAGCTTGCTCTGCATAGGTGCCATAGTCGTAAACATCTATAGGGACGTCGGTTATCTGGAGAGAGAGGGGAAGAGGAAGCAGAGCATCAGGGTTCACATGGTCAACGTCAGTTTTAGAATTAAAATCTTTTAAGTATTGCTTGGCAATGAAACTGTTTATAAAAGGGTCTTCATTTGTAAACGACTTGTTATCTTCAAAAGATATTCCCATTTTTATAGCGACGCCTTCAACTAATCTTCTCACGTGAAAATCGTCGCTCTTAAAAATAATTTGTGCACCATCACAATTGATTCTGTGGTCTAAATTAAAACTATGAGCCACCAAAGCACTGCCCAGTGCATGAAGATCATAATCATCCTACCATCGTCAGGATGATTAGCCTCGATGTCACATCCTTATTTACAAATGTTTCTCTTGCCTTTGTTCTGGAAAATTTAAAGAAGAGCCATGAAGAAGGGACTATCAACTTTCCTATTCCTTGCGACCAGTTTCTAGACTTGGTTAGACTCTGTGTTGACTGTACCATTTTCACTTTTAATGATGAATACTTCCAACAAAAGGCTGGTGTTTCTATGGGTTCACCATTGTCACCAGTTTTAGCCAACCTGTGCATGGAGTTCGTAAAAGTTGAAATATTAGAGAGATGTAACTCCAACTGTAAGCCTGCCCTGTGGGTGAGATATGTAAAAGACATATTTATTGTTGTTTACGGCGACGACGTAGCTTTAGACTGCTTACTGAATACTGCCAACAACGTTGTCGATTCGATAAAATTTACAGTTGAAAAAGAGGTTGATGGTAAATTTCTTTCTTAGATGTTTTAATTCATAGGGATGAAAACAGTAACTCTCTCAAATTTTCAGTTTTTAGAAAAGCTACCAACAAAGAAAATTATATTCATTATTTTTCCCACTACTCACAACAAGTTAAAAGGAATGTAATTATAAGTTTTGTTTTAAGGGCCCTTCGTATATGAAACCCCGCATTTCGAGACGGAGAACTCAAACATGTCGTAGACACCTTTAGGTCCTTAAAGTTCCCAGAACATTTTATTACTGACGCCATTAGCCGAGCTAAAAAGAAGTTTTATATTGGTCAAGATAATAAGGAAATGAAAGACAAGAAACATGTATCCTTTGACGAGGAAATCTCAGAAGTAGGTGATTATATAAATAAGCACCAAAAGGACATAGAAATTGTTTGTACCTAAAAAACACTTTGGCAAAAGCTCTTACAAAGAACGATAACAGTACCAAGAGAAATCACGGTGTTTACAAGGTTCCATGTCATAAGTGCAATGGTTGTTACTAATGGGAAAGTGGTAGGGGATTAGAGGTAAGATTAAGGGAACACAGATGGGCCTATGATCTTCATGCATAGGGCAGCGCTTTGGAGTTTGGTGGCTCATAGTTTTAATTTAGACCACAGAATCAATTGGGATGGTGCACAAATTATTTTTAAAAGCGACGATTCTCACGTTAAAAGATTAGTTGAAGGTGCCACTATAAAAATGGGAATATCTTTTGAAGATAACAAGTCATTTAAAAATGATTTTAATTCTAAAACTGACGTTGACCATGTGAACCCTGATGCTCTGCTTCCTCTTCCCCTCTTTCTCCAGATAGCCGACGTCCCTGTGGATGTTTCCAACTATGGCACCTATGCAGTGCAAGCAGGAGCAACTTCAGAGGTTCGTGTGTATTAGTTTGCCTTGACGCTCGAGTTACACGTTTACCAAATGAATAATGGGGAAATATCCCCATTACAGGTTTTGGTGGCGAGCGGTTAAAAAGGTGTATAAAAGTTTTTTTTTTTTTTATGCCTGGGAACGCCAATGAAGAGATAGGTGACCAGTTAGAAAATAAAGGGGTTATGGCTTAGCGATAGTTTTCGAACGACAAAGCCTTTGTGGGATTGTGGAAAATTGTTAAATTGTTAGTTACTAAGTGAGGAAAAAATGAGAAATGTCTATCCGTTAACTGTGCAAAGGGGATGGGAAGGATTTTATTGGACTCAGCATTTTTCCCAGGGAGTCAGCCTAGGAGCAGTGGGCGCACTCAGTGTGACTTTTGCTTGTGTAATATCGAGTACATACCGAGATGCCCGCGCAGGTGTTGTTATTAGTGCATTACGCGAATTCCGAGTTCTTTTTGTTCCCATTATGGAAGGGTGAGTGTTTAAGAATATTGTGTATGTTTTTTTTTAAATATTTCAGGGTTATGGGGTTGGTTCAAGAGGTCAAAAAAAAATTTTCTTTCCCCATAGTAGCAGAAGTGACGTGTTTTCTTTATCATGCGTGTTTATGATAGACGTATTCGTCTTTGTTTAACACATAAGAGTGTATAAGGATGTGTTTATGCATGTGAACTGTGCTTAGATAGCATATCTGTCTTGGAGACAGAGCGGCCACTGAATTTCACGGGCTCAGCACATTTCTGCTAACCGGGCAGGAAGGCGTTGCATGGTTGGTACTGCATACCTCGAGAGGGGATTGCAAGATGGGTACTGGTGTATACCTTGTATACCTCAGGGGGGGTCCTCAGACACTGTTTAAGGGGAGATGGGTACTACTACGGGGACTACTGGTCTGCCTCGGGCTGTTCTGCCGCTTGACTGTAGGGGTTCAATGCTCATTGGGGGGGGAGAAAGAAACTTTTTTTTTCTCAGTGTGGGTGAGCTCCCCCTTTCTTTTTTTTTCTTGTCGGGCTGTTGAAGACAAGTCTGGCCTTGAAAATGAATGCCAGGACATCAGCTGATTGATTAGTTGATGAAGTGAAATGCCCGTAGAGATTTTTTTTTTAGAAAAGAGAATTGAAATGCATTGTATGGGTGTATGTTTTCCTTGTGCCTTGGAAGACACAAAATGGGGAGACACAGATTATTATTATTTTTTTTTTTATTGGGTTGGAGGGATTACTTTGAAAATGGTGGTGAATGGTGTTGTGTCTGTTTGGGTGTGGAAATGGTGGTATACCATAGGGTTCAGCAATACTAGTGTAAGCTATTTGAATTTCACCCTTACTTGAGATCTTTGCAAGAGAATTATTGCTATGGAGAATTATTATTATTATTAATAATTATTATACTTGAGATGTGTCACGGGAGGGTGCTTAAGTATAATTTATCTTTACGGGAGACTTGTTTTACGAGAGATTTGAGATATTCATGGGAGATTATTTTGTAAATAATTATTCATGGAGAATTATTAAAATGAATTAAACGGAGAAGTCTTGTCTTAATTATTTGTTGAGTTTTTGTAACTTTGGAGAATATTTCAGTCATTCATGAGGGAAGAGTTTTGCTGAATCTTGATGAATCTGACTGAATCTTGGTGAATTGTGTTGAGTCTTGCTGAACTTTTGCTGAGTTTTGTGCTGAATTCCTTGGAGAATGGACAAGCATTAACATTGGTGATATTTTTTTTGTACTGATACTGGTGATTTTAATGATAGCAATTTTTTTAGTGATTTTGCTGATAGTGATGCTTCTGATACTGATTTTTGTTATACTAATACGTGGGTGTTGTAATGCTATCAAGGGTGGTGAAATTTGGGTGGAACTAACAACACATTAGTTTTTTTTTAATGAGTTCAGCAGATAATTGCTTGACATCTAGTGAGTTACGGGAGATAGTTGATAATGCCGTTGATTTTTTCTTTTCTCCTTTTTTGGAAGTTAGTCATCGCTGACACAAGTTTTTTTTATCATGGGTGAATTTGAATTTGTTTTTTCTCTCCAGTTGGTGTGAATATTTTTTAATATCTCAGTTCGTGACTTAGTCATTGTTCGGGAATGTGTTTGTGTTTCAGCTATTTGATGCTGCAGAGAAATTTACGGGAGAATTTCTTGCACTGTTTTGAATGCATACGTAGTGGTACTACATATTTTCTCTGGATATTTGTGTTCCAGAAATTGTGAGTTTTCTTGCACAATACCTTTGTTGTATTTGTGACAACTTTGTGAGAGATAGGAAACTTGGCTAAGTTTTCTAGTGGCCTATGTCGTAGTGCATATGGAGAAGTCTTGGCTAAGACACTGTGAATTTGGAGTTTTTTGTGGCACATTGGGGATTTTTTCTAGAATTTTCTAGACAGTTTTTATTTGCCGAGTTTTTGCCCTTTTTTAGCAGTTATGCTAAGGAGAGAGTTCTATAGTTTTTGACTATAACATTGAGTTGTTCTCTGGAGAATGGAGGTATATCATTTTGGAGTTATAAGTTGAGATGTAATATATTGGGGATATATTTTTGGCCATTTTTGATATTTGCCAATGGTGATGAGAGCTATGTTTAGTTCAATTATTTTGCAGCCATCTTTGTTGCAAATGGAGACATTTTTTTTAGGAGATTATGGCGCAATATTTGTGAGCGTGTGAGCTAGATGCCTTGAGTGCACATTTTTTTGGAGATAGGATTTCATTTTTTTTTATATTCCTTTTTGGAGATATATTTTTTGGAGCCTTGTTTTTATTCCACATGGAGATGGGATTTGGGAAATAGAGGTAAATATTTTTTATTTGCCGAAATAGAGGTGATTATTCTTTATTCCTGGAGTTGGTGATTTTTTATTAACATATGCATCAGAGAAATAAGAGAGAATATAAGGGGAGTGGTTGGATAACCAAATGGAGGAAATATTTTTTTTTCACCGGAGTGCTGTTATTATTAATATGGTGTCACATATTTATGTATGGAGATTGAATTAATCTTGGGCGGGTGACCCTTTTGTGTGGTTATGGAGTTGTTTTTTCGAGCCAAGAGAAGATTTCTGTGGTTTTTCTTTTTTCTTGGTTTCGTGACTATTTTGAGGCGAGAGGCATTACTGCATTACGATTCCTATGGAGACGTGTGCATTTTTTTATGTTCACAAAGTGTGTTATTTTTGGAGGCATATAATTGGGCTGTGTCATGGTTTAGAGAATAAGGGTCTTTGAGACAAATTTTTGGACACATTAGTATATCCTGGAGTTAATTTTGTGAAATGTATTAGCTAGACCTTTTTCTATAGAATCATGAGTTTTCCAAACTTGTGTGTCTGACTAGACAATTCTTTGTCCCGCTGTTTGAGCATACGTCCGCAGGTGGATTTTTCTGCTGACAAGCGATGTGATGAGCCGTGTGCTGACTCTTTTCCTCTGATGATGATAGCTCAGAATTTTTGCAATATCTGGAAATGTTGACAATAGCATTTCACGAAAGCGCATGGGTAAGAGTCGATAAAGTTGCGATGTCGAGAAATTCCGTAACTTTATATGGAGCATTTTTTGGGAAAACGCGAGGAGTTATGCATATTATACATGTACTATGTATTTTGTGATTGGGGAAATCTACTTGTGATTATCCTTTTTTTTATTATTTTTCTTCCTTTTCCTACGAGAGATGTAATTGGGGATTGAGTTTTAAATAGCATTTCTTTTTGGACGGGAGATGTGATTTATCGGGAGTTGTTATTTACGTAAATGGGAGCTTGACATTACATTTCATTTTAATTAATTGTATGAGCAGTAAAGGGGTTTTTGTTTTTGCTGTTAAACATTGGATATTTTTGCTGATTTTGTGGGTTGCTCAGATGTTAGAGCTTGAGAGAACATTTTTTGGGTCTGGGCGTGTTAAGTGATTCTTTTTTTTCCTTGGGCTCATTATGATTTTTTTTTCTTTTTTTTACTTATGAGAATATTCGAGTTTGAAATGTGAGTGCAGAAGTCCGTGGAGTTGCTGTGATTTCTGAGTTGTGTGTGTGCTGATGTGTGAGTTTGGAGAATTGAGTTGGAGAACTTGATGTTTTTTTTCTTTGAGAGTTATGATAATGACTTATGATTTAGTAGTCATATTAAAGGGAGTTAACTGGGAGACGTTCAGTTAGTATTTCTGACTTTTTGAGATCGTTGTTTGATAGAAGTAGTATGTCTGGGTTAATTTTCTTAGATTGACCAATGACTTAACTGACATACTAACACACCAAAAAGTCATTTCCCAACGCCAGCAAGACGTCCACCAGCCGTGCAGAGAGGTTGCTGTCGTTTTGTCCGTGGTGATTACAAGAGTTTCCAAGATGGTGATCGCGAGAATTCTACAACGTGTCTTTTTGGGGATCTGCAGAAGTCGTGAGAATCTTCTACAATGAGATAGGCATTCCGTCTTCCTACAGTCCTGCTACAGGAGCAGCCAGTTGCAGACAAGCACAAGAGGGATATTCAAGAATGCGAAGAGAGAAAATTCTAGTGTTATTTGGAGATAAAAGCGTAACAGACTTTATTTTATAATGCCAGAGACGTGCAGTTATTACTTATATTTTATTTTGAGCCGGCCAGTGTGTTTTATATTATATAAGCTATTTTGTTGACCATTTTGCTAGGCGGGAGCTAGCATGAGGTGGCCAAGCAGTGAAAGGCCTAGGGTTTTTGATTAATAATATATTGCCAATATGTTCGTTGTGACCTATTGGAATGTGAAGAACAGAGCAGAAGCAACGACCCGAGAAAGCTGATGAATGGGTTTCTATGGATGGCGTGAGATAAAACTGCTTAGTTAGACAAGTCAATGTACGATAGTTTATGAACTCTTCTCAAAGTGCCTTTGTGAAACTGGATGCAGCTAGAACTGTGAGGCGAAGAAGAAAAAAAAAAAAAAAAAAAAAAAAAGTCCTTCTTGGGAATTTTTGGGAATTTGGAAATGGCCACCCTAACCGTGTATGGATTGTAATAGTAAATATTTTGGTGAAAGTGGACGGGGACTAGATTATACGTTTGGGCGAACATAAGCGAGCTTATGAACTACAATCACAAAACAGTGCAATAGTAGCACATGCATTCAGGAATGATCATAGACCCAACTGAAACGAGGCTAAAATTATCTTTAAAAGTAACAATGTCAACGAAGACCCATTTGTTAACTTTTATATTACTAGTATGTTTTTAAAAGATTTTAACTGTAGGACAGGCTTGGTTTTTCCCTCTCCTGATGCTGCCTCTGCCGCCTTGCCTTCTTCCAGTCCAGGTAACCGCTGCCCCCGGGGAGTCTGATAACGGTGCCCAATCTACGCCCTGGGCATGAAGAACTTCATGTAATGTTGCAACAACCGTACGAAGATCCAATAGAATTGCAGCCAGAAGGATTGATAGGGGAGAGGGTATCACCTAGTTGTTGTTAACTACCCTCTTTCTTCATTCACCTGGCCCATTAACGAGCTAACGACCGTTGTGAACAATCTACAATAACTCTTGTTTTTTAAATTTACCTCTGTACTTGTTGACTTATTGTTCAATTGGACTGAAGATGAACCCAGGGAAGGGTTCGAAAGCTTTCTGTAAAGTCTTCAAAATTATACACGGACTTTTTACACTTTGTATTATTGTGGACCCTTTAGAACATCAGACATATTATTGTGGATTTACTTTTCCATTTTATTTTATTAACTTAGTGATTATGAGGTTTCTTTGAATAATAATAATAATAATAATAATAATAATAATAATAATAATAATAATAATAATAATAATAATAATAATAAATCAAGAAGAAAGTATCACTCATTGATGTCGCAATTTCATGGGACACCAGAGTTGAAGAGAAAAAAGGGAAAAAAGGGAAAAAAGGGATAAGTATCAAGACCTGAAAATAGAAATAAGAAGGATATGGGATATGCCAGTGAAAATTGTACCCATAATCATAGGAACACTAGGCACGATCCCAACATCCCTGAAAAGGAATCTGGAAAACCTAGAGTCTGAAGTAGCTCCGGGACTCATGCAGAAGAGTGTGCTCCTAGAAACAGCGCACATAGTAAGAAAAGTGATGTACTTCTAAGGAGGTAGAATGCAACACTATGAATACCACCCGGTCGAATTGGAGGACTGTAATAGACAACCCCACCTTCCCCACCAAAAAATTATTATTATTATGTTATTATTGTTATTATTATTATTATTATTATTATTATTATTATTATTATTAATTATTATTATTGATTATTATTATTATTATTATTATTATTATTATTATTATTATTATTATTATTATTATTATTATTATTATTATTACTTTAGCATAAGCCATATAATGAATCATTCTGCCTCGCAGTTCAAAATTCCCCTGCTTTGTTACTCTGTAAGCTGGGAATGATAAGGAAAACATACTTTTGCATTATCACAATTCGTTTAAAATGGAAACGGACTCAGGATTACCTTTTGCTTGTGCTGTTTTGTGCAGTATGCATTCGTATGATTATGGCTTAAAAAAGGTATCCCACGCCAATAAGATAATGTACAGAAAGAGGTCTGGCTATCGTATTATCCTACTTTTACAGATCTGCAGTAATAACACCAGAAAAGGTTTCTATTCTGATTATCTTAAACTTTTTTTAGTAATTGGATTTCATTTTCTCCTTAAGCATGATTGGTGGAGTTTTGTTCAATAGCTGAGAGTAAGAATGACCCTTCTCGTTTTATATTATTGGATAATAACTGTCAAAATTACTTCGTATCTATTTATGGTCGAAATGTAACGTCAAAAATATTTATAAAGAAGATATTTTTTATCCATTTCATCTTGAAGTTGGTGCCTCTTCAATGGAACCCCTTGCGTGTTGTTAATTAATCAGGGTGCAGTTCTGACGCTTTAAAAAACCACAAATTGGAGAGAAAATGTGTTTAAGAACTATAAACTTGTTAAGAAATTAACAGTCTCGTGAAAAAAAATTGTTAAGAAATATCCACAGTTATATATTAAAAATATATTTCTATGTAAAAATAGAACAAAGACTTTCGAACACCTGAACGGTGTTCCTCATCGGTGTAACGTAAAATGTAATGGAGAGGATAGTTTCCTCCCGAAGAGCATCTAAAAAGGTGGGAGGGGCGAGAAAATAACAGCCCATCATCGAAGTGCTGGTTCGTGTGTTAAGTAATCCCAAACTCAACAGGCAGTTGCGCCAACCTCCTCGATCTCCGAACCTGTGAAGTTGCTCCAGCTTGCTCTGCATTGGTGCCATAGTCGTAAACATCTATAGGTGTAAGTGTTTATATAATAAAAATATGGAATGTTAGTCCATATATATAAAAGTCTAAAACTAAGAGGTCAACCAGATTGCTTGCAGGAATGTGATCAGACTAGAGACGCTAAAGATGACGTATACAATAAGTATGTAGGCTAAGATAACATGCCGTCACCTGTAGTCATTCAAGTTGTTTATAAACATTAGTCCAAGCTCCCTGCTTGAGACAACTACCCCGACCTATTATTCAAACGGCCTACGTGATCGTAGCGTGTCCTCATTCGATTGTGTGTTCGTATGAAACTATGTCATCTGATAGTATGTTCATATGTTTCGAACTACTGTCTGTTCCTTCATAACTTGTAACAGAGATGGTAGACAGGCAGAACAGAGTTAGCTATCGTCATTAGAAGACCTGTACCTCTTTACCTAAGCTTTATCATGTAGAGGAATAGGATTAGCCATCATCATTGGCAGAAGCGATCAAGCTATCGTCATAGAAGACTTGTACGATCATCCCTGATCTTCATCATGTAAAACTTCAGAAGATTATACTATTTTTATACCTTGTGTTTCTACAAGAACCTCACCGAACCATGAGTTCAACACATCGTCGTAAAGATAATACCGACTTCGTAAGTGATCTACAAAACCCCAGACACTCCATTGAAGATGGAAGTGCAATACCAACCGACTTAGCGTATAGATTATCGCTAGTCTAACATTACCTCATAGGGCGCCTTATCATACAAGGCACAAGCCCTAATATTTGGTGGCAGCGGACCAGAAGAACTCTACAACGTCCTACGAAGAAAAACAGAATAATAAATCATGTATCATAAGAAGTCAACGACGACGAAAGCAGCAGATTCTTCAAGCAACCTAGTATCATCATTAGTGAGCGACTTCAGAAAACAACAAGATTCGTCAAGCAACTTAGTATCATCGTTAGTGAATAACTTCAAGAAACAAACCGAACGCGTCTGCAGCATCGGATTTCAAGGGCTCGAATCATCGAAACAACGCGCACGGGGGAAACTGAAGCCAAACCAGGTCGTCCGCTAAATAGAGGAGGACCAAGGCCGTGTGTCGTTATCGGAACACCGTGACTTCCCACAAAAGCAAGCTAAGTACATTTTTTATTCATTTGGAGTAACTTTGAGTGTTTTCCTTTACAGGTCGAATTTCGTTATTCCTGTGGCTGAAGTTACGAGACATTCTTAATCTTACTTTTTACAGAAATTATCTATATCATGAGATTTCGCTCACTGCGAGTTTTTATCTTTGAGTGTCTGTTTCCATTCGTTTAACTGAAAATAATCATAATCATATACTATGTTTAATTTTTCTCCAATTTTGGGTAGAATTATTAATCCCTTACGTAACAAATCATATTAAACAGTGAATATGCGTTTACGCAGTGGACGTCTGTATTTATACAGATGACATGGATAGGGTCGTTAAGCACCGTAGTGATTAGAAAACACAAAAAACAAAAAACAAGTGGAACACCCGTACAAATCTATATAAATTAGAGGTAACACTATTTCGGGTCATGACAATAAATGCTCCTTTGCAAGTCCCGATCGCAGTTTTAGCCTTGAGTTTTTTGAGTTATATAAAATATCGAACCTCAATGACTCAAACATTAACTTTAAAAATATGGCTGGATTGCAAGGAATAACATGTCTGTAAAAAACTTTCATCAGGCTGAAATGCGCTGACCAGGATCCCTCACTATTTCAAATTTTAGCAAAGAAGAAGTACAAACAGTTAAGATTGAATGCAGTAGAGATAACTCGTCTTAATTAGTAATCGCTCAGTTCCTAATAGTTCGTCATTCATTGCTTTATACGTAACCAGCAACATAATGCATAAAAGCACACAATACGTTGCCGATGGTAATAAAGAGAAGGATCCTAATTATTACAAAAAGAAATAGAAACAGTAGCCCGTTCAGAATCAAACAAGCAAACTCGGTGACTGTGTCACCTAGTCAGCGGTCAAGGTTAGTCAGATCTGCCGAAGTTTTCAAAGCGAAGCAAATTCCACACAATAAGCGACTCTAGCAGAGTGGGGAAAAGCGATGTTTGGTTCATACCAATATCTTTTTGAATTAAAAAGGAGGTTTTTCCTATGAAACACACGACCGTATAAGTAATCAGAGCAGGTTTTCGTTTAATTTTAATACATTAAGTTATAATAATACTGGTGGATTAAGCCCAACTGTACGCGCCGTAAAATTAGAATATCTTGTTTTGTATTTCTTTAGTACACGCAATATCTTGATTTATTTCGGACTCACCGTCTGTTGTTCGAACTTCCCTAATGAGAAGTCCGGATAAGCGAGCGCTTACAGATACCTCCATAGTTATAAAAAAACATTGATCTGTATCTGTGTAATTGTAAGATTCATCTAGGGGTATACAAATATTATCTTACATCCTGCAAAATAAGGCGTGTTTATCAAAGGAAAATCCTATAAACCTTCAAACATATTAAAATCCGTTTGAACAAAAATGAGACAGTTAATCAAATAATAACTTATATAAAGGAACTATACATTTGTCCTCATAAATCGTAACATTGTTCAAATGACCCAACAGAATTCTCCCACAACCGCAGTCGTACTTTGCACGCAAAAATCTCGAGAAGCATGCACCCTCGAATGTCTTAGTGCGTGTAAAAAGACTTTGCTGGGAAATGAAATTTTTAATCCTTCCCGACACTCTGAAATATAACGATTTCCGCGAACAAAGCCCTAAAAGTATACATTATCGTGGATACAGAAGTTATAAATATCGCATTTTTATTGTCGCTAATTTTTTTAATCACGCCCCCAACCAGTCGTGGATGAATCTCTCTGATAATCTATCTAAGTAATATCCGTAAAGTCATTCAAGCAGAGGTGATTCAGCAGAAATTTTTTTTATCTTTCACCTGAATACCAGGAAGTTTTTTCTCCACTAGCGAGTGATCTCTGGGAGAAAAACGGATGTCATTGAAAACAAAATACGGTCTAAGGACAAACATAAAGCTATATACGTACCTTCGTGTAGAACCCCAATGAAATTTTCAAAATAGAATAAATGACGAAGTTGAAAAAATGTTAGTAATAGGAGTCATTAGGAAATCAAATAGCCCATATAATTTTTTCCCTCAAATGTCATGCCATAAAAGATCGGATTTCGCGTATCTGCGTAGATTCTGTCGCTTAAACAAGGAAACGACTCCCGATAGTTTTCCAGTGCGATGTACCGACGACATCTTATCTCTGTTAGTTAGAATAAATTTTTTTTCACCAACTTGGACTTACTAAATGCTTTTACCAGATACCATTACCTAAGTGATTGTACCTCATACACCGTTTTCAGCACACTCAGGGGAGGGGACATTATCAATTTTTACGTATGCCTCCGGCTTACGTTGCGCCCCAATTATATAGTGTTTGGAGACTTTTTAGGGGATACCCTACATGCCTATATGGATGATCTTGTAATCTTTTCTAATACCTTAGAAGTACATTCACATAAAGTAGAGCTAGTGCTACAGAGACAAAGACAAATAATCTCAGAGTAAAATATCTAAATGTGAGTTTTTTAAAACCGAACATGTTTATCTAGGTTTTATGTGTCTGGTCAAGGGTCTTAAAAGTAGTCCATGGTAAGGTGTCGGCTATTCATAACTTTCCGGTACTTATTAACGTAAAAGGGGATACAGCACTTTTGCGCTGTAGTGGGTATTACAATCGTATGTAAAATATGTAACTCTTCAATCATGACAGCTCCTTTAACAGATCTTACGAAGAAGAGCGTAGATTTATTATGGTCTGAAAAGCATCAACAGGCGTTCGATATCTTAAAAGCGGAAAATGCAGCTTACCTAACTTAAAAATCCCTGATTTAAATAAGGAATTTTTTTTTTATTGCAACAGACGCCTCAGACCAAGGGGTAAGAGGGATACTACTTCAGTAATATGATAAACAGTTCTTCCCTATAGCTTTTATTCACGTAAACTAAAGCCCTCTGAAAGTAAATATGCAGTAATAGGCAAGGAAGGGCTAGGTATCTTTAACTCACTAGTACGTTTTAAGTTCATAATCTATGGCTATCCTGATAAAGTCCTTACTGAACATGAGTCCTTTACCGAGTTTTTTCAAAGGCTTTAATCACAGTCCAAAAGGAACTCGGTGACAAATGATCATTCAGGTCTTGGGAGCCAAGATAAGATATCTACCTGGGAAAGCAAATATCATAGCTGACGCATTATCCCGCAATCCCGCACCATACCGCAAAGAACCATTAATTAGACTAAAAGATATAGAAACATCCGTACCTATTGTTAAAACCGTATCTAAACAAGAAAATTCCTTAACCCAAGAGATCGCGAGCATTGAATATCTGGGTCGGAGCGCAGAACTGTTACAAACTGAACAAAGCAAGAGTCAGCAGCAATAAACACCAAACAATAAACACTTCGAAACGGAAACAGGGTCAGCGGCTAAGCAAAAACAATAAACACTTTTGAGCAGAAACCCTAAAGCAAAAGTATACTTAAGGTATGTGTATCAGAATAATGTAATCAAATGTAATATTATATGTAGGTCTGTGACGAGGAAAACCCGAAGAACACAGCAGATGACTAACGACCAGGTAGTAATAATAATCTCTTTCATACCAATCGTCATAAACTGGTTGCATTCCGTCATCCAGGGTTCCCTCCTATGTCACAGAAAGCCAAATCACTATTTTACTGGCCTACAATGCTTACAGATATAAAAAGCACATAACTAATTGTAAACACGTGTCATGAAAACAAGGGATACACTAAGACACCTGTCAGTTTAGGAGCCTATCCTGTGCCAAATCAATCCTTGAAAGAATATACGTAGAATTATTAACAGAATTACGAGTCTGACAGAGGGAATAAACACTTCTTAGTGTTAATAGTTCCTTGACACGTTATATAGAATTAATAGCACTAAAAACAAACACCGCAATTGAGTGCGTTAGGAATATTTATGAGTGCTAAATCAGTAAATATGGAATTCAACACATAATAATCTGTGACTCGGGTGGTGTAAATCAATAATAATCTCCTTAACACGTTGTGTGAATTCCTTTCCATTAAGAAAACCAATAATATATTTGATCACCCAGAGTCCAATCGGTTTGGTAGAATAAGAGATAAATAAAAAAGTGTCAATGTCTTACGAGTTACAACTCGTGATGTTGGATCCGAACTGGATTATGCGGTTCTCGCGGTTTTGGTTTTAAATAGCTTTATCATTGATATCTTGTATCTATAGAATTGATGCCGCAAGTAGCCTTATACGGTACGCCGCTAGAACACTTTCCACATTATTCAAGCCAACCATTAATTTATCAAATATGTATAAAAAAATATATAAATAAATAAATAAATATAAAAAATAAGATAAATATGGATACAAGTGGAGTCAATATAATACACTCCGTAAGAAGTCGGAAGGGTTACAAATTATAATAAAAAGGAATCACGATAAAATACAATAAGCAAAACGTAGGTTAATTAAATATCATATATAGCGTAAGATTTGAACTCAAACTTAAACGCTTTAGTAATGACAAATTAGCTAAAAGTTCAAACACATATCAAAACCTACTGACATATTGTCTGTCCCGGTGATTTGTGTTCGTAGTCAATGAAAAAAAAAAATTAAATAAATAATAAATATAAAATAATAAATAAAATAAAACAAATAAAATAAATAAAAGAGATTTTAAAGTCAGGAAGTCTAGAAGTGAAAATGTTATCTATGGAATAATCCTATATGAATCTTATACAGGGCTAATAATATATATAGAATTTGTATGGAAACCTTTTTCATATAGTTTGAATAAGGAATATTTATTTAACATAATGCCAACATGAAACTAATATATTGTTCAATTTTGGTACTGTTGTTTTTTTTTTTTTTTTCAGACATTCTTCTCATGCGGGTGGAGAATTAAACACTAAAATATCATTTGAAAATACTAAAGTCGTATCTCTTACAGCAAGTAACGTAACTCTTAGCTGGCTGAGAGCAATCTCCTGCCAAGTGACGACGTCATCATTGCCGTATCAGCATTTGTTCCTTTTAACCTCAATAATCTGCTTACACAGGCTTCATCTGTGTGTCGTCTCTGCTTGCAACAGCAGATTGACTGGAGAAAGGAATGCTCAGCTCATGAACTTCACATGTGGTTCATAGGTCACATGACAGGCCACATAACATATTCTTATCCGTGTGTGTAATCAAGTAGTTAAGGACTTGCAATCATTTTAAAATTAATAAACAAAATAAGGAAATAGAGTTTCTATAACATCAAAATGAATTAATCTTTTCTGAACCTCATAGACATTTAGAAGTATCACGATTATGGATATGGATTATTTACTTGCAACATTAGCCTATTACAATTCAAGTAAAACATTCATGGGGAAAAATGGTACAATTTCTTGAAAAACCCAAAGTTTATTTAGAAACTAGTTACATAGTGGGTTTTTTTTTTTTTTCGTTGCATCTCCTACCTATAATAAAGATTTTTAAAAAAAAATTAACCTCAGAGGATGCGCACGAGAAAATTGAATATGATACTTTTGTTAGGGCACATAGAATCATGATTAATATTCTCTTTGACTCTTATGCTGCCTGGCAATCTTACAAATAGCTCATTTTCCACTTCTTTGTCTAGTAACTTACTACCAGTAATATCGAATTTTCTTTGAGATTCGTATTGATACTATTATTTGTTTTTTATAATTATGGATATTTTTACAAGTCATCATAGAACCCTGGATAGGTTCACTCATTGTTAATGCCATGGATAAAAAAGTTTGTACAGCGGATTCTTTGAATTCCAAAATATCAGCGAATTCATGTGGGTTACGTCTGGTCTAAATGGCTCTCTTCCCTCCCCTGTATTTGGATGTTGTCTGAATTTACTTTGCCCTTGTGACAAGTATAATTTCACTTGCAGGCTGATTAATGGAACCTGGTTACAGTATCCTGCAGTACGAGAGTTTCACATCGCAAACTTCAAAAAATCGTTCGTCGCAGCGGACGACTACAGTCGAGTAACAACCGCCTACAATGTGAAAGGAATTTCATGGACTTCTTCGACCGACCACCGTATCTCGTCGTTAATCTCGTTTTAATGCGGAACGCTCCAGCGGCTGTCGGAATTCGACTACAAAAGGGACATACTTCCGACAATTACGACCCGAAGGATATTCAACTCTACTTTGCTGGCGAAGGACTCGTGCTGGGATGATCTATTCATCGCGAACGGAATCGTGTAGCTTAGGATGCAGAGAATAATGTATAGCGCAAAAATAGAAACGTTGGACCCGCCCAGGCAAATTTTCCCCTTGTTTTAACCATTGAAAAAGGCCGTTTCAATTGGCTAAAGGTGGTTGTCTGGAACTGTGTAATGGACGAAAAGTTGTTCGAAAGCTAGTTAAAAGTGAAGTAGTATAACCTCGGTCATGTATCCTATATATATAAAGTATCATGTATCCCCAATATATTGATCATAAATAACAGAGTCGAAATATATCTTTGCGTGTACGCAATAGGAATCTCTTATATAAATGATCATAAATAACCAGAATCTAAATATATCTTGCGTGTACGCAGTAGGAATCTATTTAAAGTGCACATATATTAATCATAATTATATGAATCCATATACCAATGTATAAACAAATCAGGTAGCCTATAATCAATCTGTTACCTTTTATCTTCCCAATATCTGCAGTTATATATGAGTTAGTATATTGATTAATGAATCAGAAATCAACGAATCAATCAGCATAAACATTAATAATTTTATCAATTCATATATGATATTTTTTATCAGTTAAAATATGATTTTTATCATGTTAATCTTCATTCTATGCAATTATCAGAGTACATTAGTATTTTCTGTAGCATAAGTATCTTAAAGAGATGAAGTGAAAAACTGTATCATTATATATATCATGTGATCACTATTATTTTACCATATCATTGTTTTATATTTTATTACTTGAATCAATTCATGTACACCATGAATTTTTATTTACTTATATATATATATATTCACATAGTGTCTGTATCACACTCCTATAAGTCAAATGCAAGTCAAGTTTGAGTAATATTCAGTAGCTGGTTTTGGTAGCTGACCGAGCTGATGTAAGTGTTTACATAAATAAAAATATGGAATGTTAGTCCATATATAAAAAGTCTAAAACTAAGAGGTCAACCAGATTGCTTGCAGGAATGTGATCAGACTAGAGACGCTAAAGATAGTACTTAACAATAAGTATGTAGGCTAAGATAACATGCCGTCACCTGTAGTCATTCAATTGTTTATAAACATTAGTCCAAGCTCCCTGCTTGAGACAACTACCCCGACCTATTATTCAAACGGCCTACGTGATCTGTAGCGTGTCTCATTCGATTGTGTGTTCGTATGAAACTATGTCATCTGATAGTATGTTCATATGTTCGAACTACTGTCTGTTCCTTCATAACTTGTAACAGAGATGGTAGACAGGCAGAACAGAGTTAGCTATCGTCATTAGAAGACCTGTACCTCTTTACCTAAGCTTTATCATGTAGAGGAATAGGATTAGCCATCATCATTGGCAGAAGCGATCAAGCTATCGTCATAGAAGACTTGTACGATCATCCCTGATCTTCATCATGTAAAACTTCAGAAGATTATACTATTTTTATACCTTGTGTTTTCTACAAGAACCTCACCGAACCATGAGTTCAACACATCGTCGTAAAGATAATACCGACTTCGTAAGTGATCTACAAAACCCCAGACACTCCATTGAAGATGGAAGTGCAATACCAACCGACTTAGCGTATAGATTATCGCTAGTCTAACATTACCTCATAGGGCGCCTTATCATACAAGGCACAAGCCCTAATATAGGGACGTTGGTTATCTGGAGAGAGAGGGGGGAAGAAGGAACGCAGAGCATCAGGGTTCACATGGTCAACGTCAGTTTTAGAATTAAAATCTTTTAAGTATTGCTTGGCAATGAAACTGTTTATAAATGGGTCTTCATTTGTAAACGACTTGTTATCTTCAAAAGATATTCCCATTTTTATAGCGGCACCTTCAACTAATCTTTTCACGTGAGAATCGTCGCTTTTAAAAATAATTTGTGCACCATCCCAATTGATTCTGTGGTCTAAATTAAAACTATGAGCCACCAAACTCCAAAGCGCTGCCCTGTGCATGAAGATCATAGGCCCTTCTGTGTTCCCTTAATCTTACCTCTAATCCCCTACCACTTTCCCATTAGTAACAACCATTGCAATTATGACATGGAACCTTGTAAACACCGTGATTTCTCTTGGTACTGTTATCGTTCTTTGTAAGAGCTTTTGCCAAAGTGTTTTTTAGGTACAAACAATTTCTATGTCCTTTTGGTGCTTATTTATATAATCACCTACTTCTGAGATTTCCTCGTCAAAGGATACATGTTTCTTGTCTTTCATTTCCTTATTATCTTGACCAATATAAAAATTCTTTTTAGCTCGGCTAATGGCGTCAGTAATAAAATGTTCTGGGAACTTTAAGGACCTAAAGGTGTCTACGACATGTTTGAGTTCTCCGTCTCGAAATGCGGGGTTTCATATACGAAGGGCCCTTAAAACAAAACTTATAATTACATTCCTTTTAACTTGTTGTGAGTAGTGGGAAAAATAATGAATATAATTTTCTTTGTTGGTAGCTTTTCTAAAAACCGAAAATTTGAGAGAGTTACTGTTTTCATCCCTATGAATTAAAACATCTAAGAAAGAAAGTTGGGGTTACATCTCTCTAATATTTCAACTTTTACGAACTCCATGCACAGGTTGGCTAAAACTGGTGACAATGGTGAACCCATAGAAACACCAGCCTTTTGTTGGAAGTATTCATCATTAAAAGTGAAAATGGTACAGTCAACACAGATTCTAACCAAGTCTAGAAACTGGTCGCAAGGAATAGGAAAGTTGATAGTCCCTTCTTCATGGCTCTTCTTTAAATTTTCCTGAACAAAGGTAAGAGGAACATTTGTAAATAAGGATGTGACATCGAGGCTAATCATCCTGTCGATGGTAGGATGATTATGATCTTCATGCACTGGGCAGCGCTTTGGTGGCTCATAGTTTTAATTTAGACCACAGAATCAATTGGGATGGTGCACAAATTATTTTTAAAAGCGACGATTCTCACGTGAAAAGATTAGTTGAAGGCGCCGCTATAAAAATGGGAATATCTTTTGAAGATAACAAGTCGTTTACAAATGATTTTAATTCTAAAACTGACGTTGACCATGTGAACCCTGATGCTCTGCTTCCTCTTCCCCTCTTTCTCCAGATAGCCGACGTCCCTGTGGATGTTTCCGACTATGGCACCTATGCAGTGCAAGCAGGAGCAACCTCACAGGTTCGGAGATCGAGGAGGTTGGCGCAACTGCCTGTTGAGTTTGGGATTACCTAAAACACGAACCAGCACTCCGATGATGGGCTGTTATTTTCTCGCCCCTCCCACCTTTTTAGATGCTCTTCGGGAGGAAACTATCCTCTCATTACATTTTACGTTACAGATGAGGAACAACGTTCAGGTGTTCGAAAGTCTTTGTTCTATTTTTACATAGAAATATATTTTTAATATATACTAATTGTGGATATTTTTTAAAAAATATACACTTAATGTCTCCACACTGTAGGGGATTTCTTAGTTAAGTTTGTTCTCCAATTTGTGGGCGGGTTTTTTCGTGTGCGTTGGTTTAATGCCTTCCTCCAAAACTTATAGTCGATTTTTTTAAAACCTGGCAAACTTGCACTTAACTTGCACTTAGCTGCTTGTCGCTGATTGGATGAATGTCGTATTCTCCGAATCTCTCTGTTTTGTTTTCACACTTTCAGAATTGTGATTATACGGCCATAGATTGAGATAAGAGCCAAATGATGTAATGATATGTAAATACCAGTTGTAATAAACTTAAGTATTAAGAACTTACATTCCAAATTATTATATAATAGTTAACAGTTATGATACAACACCCTCCAAAGCTGTAGACTTGAAATATGTTTCAATCACATGAACTTTAATGTTTAAATTTCTAGCTAGATTTTTAGTGCAATCATGCCATTGGTTGTTTGAAAATAAAAAAAACATATTCATTGTACATTGCTGATATTGTATAACGCCAAAGAACAAAATACTATCGTAGAAATGTAAGCTTGTCAGAAAATTTGGGGTGGAGGAGTTGTGGGAGGAACAGCCTCGGGGTTGACAGAAAGTTGGCGTACTCTCAGCGGGAGGTTCAAATGCGGGTTGTGGTGTTCTTGTCTTCATAAAATAATAAAGATGTTTATATATCATAATGTTCATTTTTTGCATTTCAAAAATTGAGTTGCTGTTGCTGTCGCCTTAATGATTTCTTTCATTGTCTTGCTAGGGCCCTGTGAAGTGAAATATTGTAAAACACTATTACGGCACTGACTGGTAAGCCTACTGCCAGCAGCATGTATATGCCTGGTGTTTGAAGTGCCTTCATCTCTTCTTTGTTCCATATCGTCGCTTGTGGCCATGGCTGAAATAGGTGAAATCGACGACAGTGAGCCAACTGCTCGATAGCCGATTCTAAGATGATTGATTATGGCTGTGTGTGTAGCAGACGACAACTCGCCGGCTGTTCCTTTCTCAACTCCTCTACCTCAAATGTTCGGCAAGCTTACATTTTCAACGATAGTATTTTGTTCTTAGGCGTTATACAACCTTCAGTAATGTACAATAAATACGTTTTGCTTTTTTCCAAACCACCAATGGCACGATTCCACTAAAAATCTAGCTAGAAATTTAAACATTAAAGTTCATGCGTTTGAAACATATTTCAAGTCTACAGCTTCGGAGGGTGTTGTTTCATAACTGTTAACTATTATATAATAATTTGGTATGTAAGTTCTTAATACTTAAGTTTATTACAACTGGTATTTACATAACATTACATCATTTGGCTCTTATCTCAATCTATGGCCGTATAATCACAATTCTGAAACAGTGTGAAAACAAAACAGAGAGATTCGGAGAATACGACATTCATCCAATCAGCGACAAGCAGCTCAGTGCAAGTTAAGTGCAAGTTTGCTAGGTTTAAAAAAATCGACTCTAGTACAAAAGTCCGATAAATTTTCTTTGATATATATTTTTGAAAAAATTGCATTTTATGATCTTAATTTTTTGAAGTATTTACGAAATCGCATAGATGTTCTGGGGCTGCTGAAGAGTAAAACCACGAGTTTCTAAATACATTTTATGATATTTCATGGAATCCCAGCAGTAATAAATTCACTTTGACGTACATTTCCAAAATGGGATTTTGTGACCTTCATCCTTTATGTTGTTACAGAGAAATTCTGTGATAGCATTAAATTCAAATCTTTTCAAAGCCAACGTTTTAATGACTTACGTCCTTATGATAGTGAAGGTAGTTATCTAAAACGTAGGCTTTAAAAGGCTGAAAAATCACAAGCTATAAGACTAATTTGCCTGAACTAAGTCAACGTATTTTACCAAAAGCACCTGTGCTTTCTAGTTGATGCTCAGTCGTTATCTGATAAAAGGGGAAATGATTTCAAGTTCGTTTCTGAAACGTTTAGATAAGAGAATCAATTTGTTCCTGCAAATGAAAAATTCGGGACATTAATGAACCTTCGTTGGATCTAAACGGTTGATTATATCTAATAGTTGTAAATTTCTTTCAATTTATGTGTTTTTTTAATCTTTACTACACTGAAATGAAGATAAAACTACACGTATCGCACGGAAAACTGTTTCGATAAATGAAAAAGGTATATGATTTTTTATGTGGACGCGTAGTATTATATAGAATTGAAGTTTACAGGATGAGAGGGCCGGTTTTCTCTGAAATTTACACTCCGTTTCATTTTTATAAAAATGTAAGTAAAAGGTATTGAAAATTTACAAGTTGCAATACGTCATTACTCCCAACCTTTCTTTCCTAATGTTGTAAACTTACTGACTTTAATTCTAATTGCTATGTTCATAAAATACTCAAATTAGTTTGATTTTCCAATTTCTGAAGCGTAGAGATCAAAAATGGTTATTGGTATTGCGTCTGCTTAAACCAGTGTCATTTAATATGTTCGTGTATAAAGATAAGTATGTGAATATTATATCAAAATTATTCCTTTTCCTTGGGGACACGTGTAACGCTAATCTATACGATATTCAAATTAAAAGCATAACTTTTATGAATCATGAAAACTCAGATATAACAGCAATTAAGCATCAACATTTAGGTTAATGGAAACCCCGAAGGTTACAAACATTACCGGTTCTGAAAGACGTCTTTGACTAACAATTTTCAGGAGCTCTCAAACAAAAAATAAGAACAAATAAAGCACCCACTGTCAAATTTAATCGATATCCTCATATGGAGTCATGACCGGTCCTAAAAGTTCCGTAGAATGTGGTCAAGATGGACCTCGAGCTGAGTCATTATAAAATGTATCATGCAGCAACGCATGGGGTCCTGTGAGCAGGTTCGCTTAAATTTACTTTTTTTTTTTCACTTTAATAATGTAACTTGCAAACTTTGCTTGAAGTATTTTAATGAAACTTTCTATTAAATGTTCTGTTGAAAGTCGGAACAAATGAAATAAAGCTGAAGCAGAGTTCGCTTCTGCGTTTGCGCTTGAATCCGTAAGAGATCAACAGCTTAATATTTTGGCGGAAAGGAAGATTGTTCATTTATCTAAAGCACCATAAGAAAGACAGGAAAATGAACGAGCTGATTCCTTTAATGACGTTACTTTGGTAATATAATGAGATGCCTTACCTTAACCGCCTTCGAACGTATATCAAAATATAAAGGAGAAAGATATTTGCTGATTCATCTATATATATTTATAAGTTTATTTATATGATTCATAATAAGATGAACATGAACGGCGAAAGGCATATTTTGTAAGAAGAGCAAGACCTGGTTGTCTTTGTTAGTGTGCGAAAGGGTTTATTTATAGTTGCATCTGCAAGCAATTGCTAAGTAATGAACCACAGTTTGACTATTCAAGAATTTAACTTTCCGTGCAGGGAACGATTTCAAATGTGAGCAGACTCATGACATGAGGCGATCAGGAGGAATTTTCAAACGACCACCGTCTCGTTTACAGAGGATCTTTTGACAACAGGCTACTACTGACTTGCGTCCCTCCTACCTGGAGTAACACCACCACATACGTTGCGATGAAACTTCCGATCTGGCAAAGAAAGTAAATGATTTGTTAAATTTTATAGTACCGATATCTAACCTTTACTCTCTCTCTCTCTCTCTCTCTCTCTCTCTCTCTCTCTCTCTCTCTCTCTCATCTCCTCCTGCTTCCTCAATCCAGTGTCTACTCCTTTTACATGATAAAACGAGAAAGCGGACATAGTCGCTTTTATGAAAAGAAAATCAATAACTTTTTATTGTTGAAAGGTATCCTCTCTCTCTCTCTCTCTCTCTCTCTCTCTCTCTCTCTCTCTCTCTCTCTCTCTCTCTCTCTCCTCTTATCTTAAGTTTACCCCGATTACATGGTAAAACGAAAAAGATATACCATGTAAATAATAATAATAATAATAATAATAATAATAATAATAATAATAATAATAATAATAATAACTATACCGAAACTAGCGTATGATTCCCTAGTGTATACCATCCATTGACGTCAATTCGTGAAATTTCTTCAATCCTTGAAGCAAGGTACTCAACCTAGAAAGGAGATTAATAATAATAATAATAATAATAATAATAATAATAATAATAATAATAATAATAATAATAATAATAATAACAGATAACTGAACTTTCATATGTATCACGTACATTTACATTGAAGCTTTATACTGTGAGGAATTTCTTGCATCACAATCCATGTATTTATATAAATTCACTATGACTATAACTGGATTTATTTGTATTGATTACAGGAAATAATTAACTGTGATGTAATAATCAACGCGACTTTAAACTCATATAATCGAATGTAAAATGCAAAACCATTGAACTCAACTAACAGGACATAAAATAAATAGACAATTATCCTTTCAGTAAAGTATTGTTACGAGCAACAAATTTTGGTCACAGTGAAAGAGGAGAATCAGAAAGGGAGGCCCAAGCGGCAGTCTTACCTAAGAAAGCACAAATGATGAATCTCTTACCTGAGATTTTTCTTGCGCATTTGATGTATAGGGTCTCACAGATCTCAGTATAGAGGATGATCGACGCATCTGGGACATAATGAATATATTACTGTTAATAAATCGTTTGCCAACTTAAATATGGTAAGTTTTAATCCTCAACTTAGGTTTTTAAAATTCCAAATTACTCATTTATACTTAACGTCAGTTTCGTTTTCTTGTAAAAAGCTCGAAGCTTTTAAAATGGTACGGTGATTTTAGCAATAGGTTTAATTTTTTTACTATTGTCAGTACTGACTGATTAGCTTTAAATTGATGGTCTTAAGATAAGCTAAGTACTGTTTTTAATCATGTTACATATTAAGTCGCCAAACTTAACAGCAAACAAATGAAGTTTGGAGATGGGATTGAAGAGTTGATATAGTTTCGATAACAATAAGTTAAAAACTAACTCTGCAAAGCTTTCAAACTTTGATCTTTTCCTAAATTCCAAAATCTCAAAAGCAGAAAGCAAATTCTTCAAACCTCATTTGACATGTGGATGTTATTTCTAAGAAAGTAATGCAAATGTACACATTCACAAATATATTTTTCATTCTGAGAGTCCACATTACAATAAAGCATGTCATAGACACACGTTGGTAACTTATGCCATACATATCACAAACAGCTTGGAAGCAACTTGATGACTGGAAGTAGAGAGCGAACCTCTGCTGGATAATCGTAGGTAAGTCTACCAATAAGCCGTTGACTTGTACTCAACTTTTTTGTGAAGTATATCCGATAAGTTGGTGACATGTTGACGACAAGTTTTGCTATAGTGTGGATTAACCCTTACCTTAAGTTGTGGACTTGTATTCAATATGTTTGTGAAATGTGTAAACTAAGTTGCTGACATGTATAGGACATGTTTCATTGCAGTGAAGATGCACTCTACCTGACTGGTGAACCTTTGACCAATACAGCAGGGGATGAAGACATTTCCCATGACCGTCAGAAGACTTCTAGCATCGTCCAGGTTGCGAGAATCTGAAGCTATTAGCTTACTGATGAGGGTAATTATACTGATGCTGGCAGAAGTCATGTTGAGCGAGATGAAAGGCGTAAGGAAGTTAACCACATCTGACATGACACATTCCACCTGAAAACTCAAACAAAAAATCGACAAACTAAGATTCTTTGGGCATTTGAACAAACGGTCTTGACATCCACATCGTTTATTTTGTGAGACCATTGTATATTTCGAAAATTGTATAAAGACTGGGACTCGTGGTTTTTTTATATGGTTTATATATGCATTCACATAATATACCTGAATGGATAATTCACTGGCATCCTTTTATCAAATCTAAGAAGGGACAGGTTCGAATCCTGACCATGGTGGATGCACTCATCAAAAACTATTCTCTTTAGGTTTGAGTTATTCCCAAAGTGTAGTGAATTCTATGTCAAGAGAGGTCCCTGATTTGTCTCCTGAGTAGAGTAGTCCTCCATGGGGCAGACATGCTCCAGTAAACTAACATGTCGTCTCTATTAACATAACCGGCTAATTAGGTAGGTACATGGCAAGAAAATATCATGGGGCTAGCAGCCTCACGCAGTCGAAATAGATCCAAACGTTTTCCCATAAGCTGAGTCCTGCTTCTGGCCCCAAGCAATTGACCCAACCCAATTGTATTATTATTGTTATTATTATTATTATTCAGAAAATAAAACCTACTCATATGGAACAAGCCCACGAGGTCAATGGCTTGAAATTCAAGCTTCCAAAGAATATGGTGTTTATTAGGAAGGAGTAACAGAAGGCAAAGGTAAATACATAAAGAAGAAATCCCATTTGTTAAAGAAGAAAAAATAAATTAATAAATAGATAAAACATGTATGAAATGCAGGGAGAAAAGTATTAGTGCATTGTAAAAGCGGGACAGAAAAGAACTGGCCACCATTCGGCAAAAGACTATTTGACCCTGACTTTGACTTTGTCATACTTCTTAAAATCTACTTTCACCTTTTCACTGTTTATTTTCATCACAGGTAAAATTGCAGGAAAGATAAACATTGCAGGTTGTCAGAGGCAAAGTTTAAAACAATGAGAATGGATTTACTCACCATGGGCAAATCTCTCTCTAAATCTGACAGTTTCAACACGAGCTGCGTTTTCAGTTTTGGATCTAGAATGAAAAACTCCTTTTTGATGGTCTCAACTTGTCTGGAGATTCTTGCGGACAAATACTTTGCCGACGCTTGGAAAAGGATAAAGACTGCTGCCAAGGAAAGGACAACCAGGACGGATAGGTAAATTAAAACTATGTTTAAATATTCCGTCCAGTCGCTGAGTTCATAAACTATAGAGATCAAGATCACAAGATAGTGAATAAAGAAAGGATGCCCGATCCACTTAGCTTTGACGGTAATGGACGAGTAGCTGCTACCAGAGATTTGCTGAAGACTGCTGTACAGTTGCACCAAATACCTATTATAGAATGTCATCAAGCTATAGGCGAGGGAACTGCATGTACTCAGTAGTAGAGCAGAAAGGATATAAGTTCCACGGACAGCTTCACTGAAGACCATACTACTGCCAAAAAAAGCGGCAGTCTTCACAGCAATGGCGAGAATCAGGACTATGTTAGCCAATGACAGCAAGAAATAAGGAATGGAAAAGACGAGCTTTCCATTTGGATTCCAGGTATAATGGAATGCCCCCAGGGGGCGGAAGGCAAAGAGGAGGAAGTGAATCTGTTCCAGGTACTCACTTTCCATATTGCTTTCCAGTAATCAATCAATCAATCAATCAACCGCCTTCCCAGTAGAGAGGGTTTCCAGAAAAGCAACTCTACTGAGGCCAGTCTGTAGACGGGTTGGTTGGTAAAGAATAAGCAGGCCTTATGCCAGCACGGGATTCGGCACAACAGTAGCCCTGAGAGATGGTACAGGTTTATAGTGAATAAGAGGCCTCTTATGGATCTCTGCACTTGCCCAAACCAACCTAGACGACAGCCCACAGACCCTGACGGCAATATCTAGATTCCCTCAAGTCAATCAACGTACTGAATGTGCTTGGAATAGGAATTCAATCAAGCAGTCAGTAGATCAGCTCTCTCTCTCTCTCTCTCTCTCTCTTCTCTCTCTCTCTCTCTCTCTCTCTCTCCTTTGACGAAAGGATTCTAATATATTAAGTACCACTGCTTGTCATACAAAGCAATTGAAATTTGGAAGAAACGCCCTTGCTTCGCATTCATACTTAAGAGGAAATTGTTCTCTTACACAGTGCTTCTTTCTTTTACGGTTGGGAATATGCGTGACGTTGTAAATATTAAGTAACTGGCATCTTCTGCCATTAGAAAATTGATTCGTGAAGACATAAGGTAAGGCTGATACTCCAAATAAACGCCACATAACGTTTAATTTACCTGCATTCACAATTTACTGACGTTAATTAATTGTATTGCCATCTAGTATTTTATATGCTCACACACACACACACACACACACACACACACACACACACACAACACACACACACACAACCAACACACACACACATATATTCTTAATATATATAATATATATATTTATATATATTTATTATTTATTAATATATATGTATATATATATATATATATTATATTTAATATTAATATTTATATTTATATATATAATGTATATATATATGTATGTATGTATGTATACGCAAACACATATATATAAGAGAAATCCTCTAAATGATCATATATTACTTCGTTTTCCAAGCCTATTGATTTTTAATTTACTATCAAAAATTGAAATAGATTAAAGAGAAAAAGCTGTTCGGTGGATATTTTTCAATAAAGAATTACGACGTAATTCTCTCTCTCTCTCTCTCTCTCTCTCTCTCTCTCTCTCTCTCTCTCTCTCTCTCTCTTGTTACTTCAAATCAATGTTGCAGAATAATTTATAAGTGTGGAGTCTGTAAGTTACAATAATCCCTTCTTTACTCTACACTAGAAATTTTATATCACCTTTCAATAAAACATATGGGGTATAATTTACCTCAAAAGGAACTTTATAATCTTTATTGAAAGAAACACACGAAAGGTCTTATATTTATTGAAATAGAATTATGAAGCAAACCATTCTTGTATGGTGTTTTATGCAAGAGAAAAAAACCGTTCGACAGAAATTAATAGTCTTCTTAAATACTGAAAGAAAATTATCCAGTCAATACAAGTTTCAAAAATATTTAATCTTACAACAATAGCTGCAACCATAACAACAACTACAATAAGATACATTTTTATTCATCATTTCGGCTACTACAGTAGCTGTCTGCATAGTATATAACCTCTGTTTATACATGCTTAAAAATTCTCGTATATACATTGTACATAAAAATAGTCTGTATATAGTAAAACTCAGTACTTCTGCATTTTTAAGAGATAGATTATTGGCTTATAAATTTTAACTTCAAGTAAAATCATTTTTACGCAACTGTTGTAATTCTTTTGGCCAACATTTATATCGGTGGAAACATTCCTGTATGTTATAGACATGACAGTGATCACAAAGGGCGTGTCTGTCTATCCAGCAGTAAAACGTAACAAGTCAACGACTTATTTTTGTTCTAACCAATACTTCATTTGATTATCCAGCGTTTGCCAAAAGGTCCGTTCTTCATTAATGGTCGCTGACTTGTTCTCAACATGTTTGTGATATATAAGCGATAAATTGGCAACGTGTGTTTATGAGATGTTTTACTGTAATGGTGACGGACCCTTACCAGTAATAAGACACATATTTACATATACGTTATTAAATGATGCTTCTCTTAGCGATGGGGTCGCTTTGAATGTGTGATTATGTATCCGTTTTAGGTGAAAGTGTATATACATACATACACACATACATACGTACATAACAGACGAAAGTGTAATAACGCAAAGGATCTGCCTTTTCCTGATTATCTGTGGACATGAATAAGTGACCTGATATTTTCCTACTGAAAAGCGTCGTCACTGACTCATTGCGTTTCCGTCACATTTCCACAAGTGGCATTTTGATTCAGAATGTCGTCTTTCGTCGTTCCCGTCTGGAGTAATACTACGACGTACGTTGCAATGAAGCTTCCCAACTGAAAGACGAAGGTTTATGAGTGAAACCATAGAAAAATGTATGAATGAAAATATAAACAATTAATGAAAGAAAACATAGACGGTTGTGAGGATTTCTTTTGACTCTATGAGCATGATGAAGCTTTTTCTGTCGATAAATAGAAACGCCGTTAATGAAAATATTGGCGATTGCAAGGATTAGTTATTGCTGTTTGATCACCCATTACATTAAGGAAAAAGAAATGGTCGACGTATTTTCCTTTTGCATGACAAAAGCACTCACCGAAATCAGCGTATGATATCCCAGAGTGTACCATCCGTTAACGTCAACCCGAGACATTTCGTCAATCCTGGAAGCGAGATACTGTGCCTGGAATGGAAATAGAAATTGAGGAATATTGGAATGATATATATATATATATATATATATATATATATATATATATATATATATATATATATATATATATATTATCACTTTAAAATTAAAACAGTAATATTTCATTGCAGTTATATCACACTATGAATATCATTTCCAAAGTGACTCGTAGCTTCGCTTGACTGAAAGCATAAACAAACGACAAATTCAGTCAAAATAACGACAGGAGAATCTTGACAATCTTATAACGAAAAGTATCTTGTAGTGGACTTCCCAAGAGAAAGGTTACCTGAGATCTCTCTTCTGGGTTGTTTATGTAGGAAGTTACAGAGCGCAGCTCCGAGGACGCTTGGTGCATCTGTCAAGTAGACGAGATATCACTATGTCGTAACGTTCTCTATGTAAACAATCTAAAGTTGCTTCTCTCTCTCTCTCTCTCTCTCTCTCTCTCCTCCTCTCTGCTTCCTCTCTCGCTCTCTCTCTCTCTCTCAATAATAACAACGGATTCAAAAACTCCTACCCGATTGATAAAGTCCTGACCGAGGCAGCAAGGAATGGACACGTAAACCAGGAACATAAAAAAGGTAATCGCGAAAAGAACGTGGAAATCCGAAGAGAAGAATCTGTAGCTCATCGTGATGAGATACTGCTGACGGAAAGGATACTGAGAGAGACGCCGGTGGAGATGAAATTCATCACATCTTTCATCACGCAGTCCACCTAAGGAATTAAGGAATGCAGGTAACTAGTTAAGATGTGCAGGTGTAGATTCCACAAGGAATTTGATCAGGAAAGCTTGCTTACCGGAGATATGTGATTATATATATATATATTATTAATATGATATATGATTATTATATATATATATATATATATATATATTATATATATATATTATATATAATATATATATACAATATATATATAATGTATATATATATATATATATAGATATTAATCTATATATACATATATTATACATGATATTATATATATATATATATATATATATATATATATATATATCATCAGAACAAAGTAACTTCATCGGCTTTCAGCTTTACAGTCCCTTCCATATGTGCAAATATTAGCCAAGATGAATGCTTAATGAATAAAACTGATATTGAATTTGATAAATTTCAGATTATTTGTAAATTAATCAAAGTTATTTCAATTTACGATTTTTTCCCATTTTATTTTACTAATAAAAAAAGGTTCCAGTTGCTTGAGACCTCATAATTATAATGACTGACATATGCAGAAAGACGTGTTATGAGTAATTATCAAGAACACCGACGGAACACGTGCAAGAGAAGACTCACCATATACAAGTCTCTCTCGAGACTCGACAATTTCGACCAGACGTTGGTTTTCACGACGCGTCTGGTCGTGGAGGAGTTCACCTTTCCCTCTTGAATGAAGAACTCTTTGACGTCACCGACTTTCCTTGAGATTCTCGCGGATGAATACCTCGCTGACTCTTGGAAAAGAAGTTGAATGGCTGCCGTGGAGAGCATGTACTTGGTGTTAACATACAGTCCGATAATATCGAAGACCCCAAATGAAGTCAGAGTGAGAGTACCAAAGATGATAGAAAGCAAGATCAGAAGATAATATAGAGCGACAGGCTGCGCAATCCATTTAGCCCTGAAGGTAAAAGTGCCGAACCTCCTCCCTGACATCTGGACGAGATTTCCGTACAGGTGTACCAAGTGCTTGTTGAAAAAAGGCAACAGGAAATAGGAAATTATATTAAACGTAATCAGTAACAAAACGGACAGGTAGTAAACCCCTTCTCCGACGTTCGCCAAAATATTTTTACTCTTTAAAGAAAGGTAAGAAAAATAGCCAATTATAAGAAACAGGAGTTTGTCAACCAGCGACAGTAACAAATATGGAATGGAGAAGACCAGTGACCCGTCTGACCTGAAGGTGTAGTGGAATACCCCGAAGGGACGCAGCAGAAATAGAAGGAAGTAGACCAGGTCGAGATAGTCCTCTTCCATCCTTAAAGATAACCTTATTCTCTTCACGCCAAGAAATGCTGATCCAGAGTCTCTCGAAGCCAGGAGTACAAGGGGTCACAGATGCCGTCAGTATCTTCCAAGACAGTTTTTCACTCGTTAGAAAGACTTTTCGTTAAAGAAAAAAAAATTCACGTAACCCCGTCTACCGAATTTTAAACCTACTTCCTTCTCATGACACAGGAAACTGACTGTTTATCTCCGTCTCTCCTACGATCGATGTGTTTATTGTGTACCAAAACACCCGGTTGAATGCCTATGGTGTTGATGAGAAACCGCCCTTTTCTCTTTGCATATGATTAATAATTCTCGCTAAATATTTACTGTGTCATTGAATATCTGTTGTCAAGAGGTAGGTCCTAATATTTCTGTATTTTCATCGTACTTTTATCGTAGTTTGCAATCTTAAGTTCTCATCTGGTTTGGTCATTATGTTTGTTGTGTTTATATTCCAAAAAGAAGATATTTTCTTATATCGTGAAACTGTCATTCCAGATTAACTGTCCTTTCTGGTTGATTGTATTTTGATAACAAATTGTACGATGGTATTGGAAACAGTACTAATATATATATATATATATATATATATATATATATATATATATATATATATAGTATATATATTATATATATATATATATCATATATATATATATATATATATATATATATATATATATATTGTGTACACGCACACAAGAGAGAGAAAACGAGAAAGACGCGCGCTCGCACACACACACACACACACACACACACACACACACACCAAAAGACACCCTCAAAATAAACACAAGATAATCACAATCTCTCACCCGATTGATAAAGTCCTGACCGGTGCAACAAGGGAAGACCACGAACGGAAGGAACATCAGAAAGCCAAACGCAAAATTGACTTGGAAATCCGAAGAGAAGAATTTGTAGCTCATTGTGATGAGCATGCTGCTGACGGCGAAAAGATTGAGCGAGACGGCGGTGGCGATGAAATTCGTCACATCTTTCATCACGTTGTCCACCTGAGGAATCAAGGAATGCAGGTAACTAATTAAGGTATGTAGATGGGAGAGGTGTATATATACAATATATACCATGTATAACTGAATCACAGTGATATGGAACGTGATGAATGTATATAGATGAAGGCAAATGCCACAAAGAAAAAAGTGAAGAAACGGAGTGGTTGCTAGGCCTTTCGGCGCATAGGTCCTTACATATATACACATATATAATATATATATACAGAAAGGTTTTACAGTTCCTTTCGTATGCATAGATATTAGCCAATATTAACGCTAACAGGATAAAAAGACATTTTTTCATTGATAACTTAGATTATTTCAAACTGATTAAAGTTTAGTTTATTTTCGATTTTTGTTTTCCTTTTTTATTGCTACAAAAAGATCCGAGTTGCTTAAGACCTTATGATGATAATAAGGATTGACATATACGTATAATAGAAAGATGAAATATAAAAAACACCGTATCGTGCTTCTCAGTTACCAACAGAGGGATCCACTGTAATATTCCTGTTTATAAACAAAGCTTAAAGCTCTGCATATAAGGATGGGCGGAAGCTTCAAAGTCTGTATATAATTCTACAAATACATTTCCTCTTTCTACACAAGAGTTTTACTGCGAACACCTCTGTAGATATAGAAAGATGTGACTATCACGAACAACCACAAAACAGGTACAAGATGCGACTCACCAAATGCAACTCTCTCTCGAGGTTCGACAATTTCGACCAGACGTTGTTATTCACGAAGATTCTCCTCGTAGCTTCTGCCTTTTGGTTTTGAATGGCGACCTCCCTCTTAACGTCACCCACCTTCCTCGAAATTCTCGCCGATGAATACCTCCCTGAGGCCTGGAAAAGCAGCTGGATAGCTGCATTGGAGAGCAGGAACTTGGAGTTAATGTAAATCCCGATAACACTCAAGACGTCAAAGAAACTAGCGCGATGGGCATAGACTATCCAAAGCAAACAGAGAAGATGATATAGAGCGATAGGCTGCGCGATCCATTTAGCCCTGAAGGTAACAAAGGGACAACTCCTGACTGAGATGCGGACGAGATCTGCGTGCAGACGCACCAAATGCTTGTTGAAGAAAGGTAACAAGAGATAGACGAGACAATCAAACCCAAGTAATGCGGGAAAGGACAGGTAGTATACCCCTTCTCCGACGTTCGCCAAAATATTTGTACTCTTTAAAGAAAGGTAAGCCAAATAGCCAGCTATGAGAAACAGGAGTTTGTCAACCAGCGACAATAACAAATATGGAATGGAGAAGACCAGTGACCCGTCTGACCTGAAGGTGTAGTGGAATACCCCAAGGGGACGCAGCAGAAATAGAAGAAAGTAGACCAGGTCGAGATAGTCCTCTTCCATCCTTAGATAACCTTATCCTCTTCACATCAAGAAATGCTGATCCAAGGTCTCTCGAAGCCACGGCTATCAGGGGTCACAGAAACTCTCAGAATCTTCCAAGTTTTTCACTCGTTAGAAAGACCTTCCGTAAAAAAACAAAAAAATCCTGAAGACCTTCTGTAGAATTAAAAACTAAAGTCTTTCTTCCTGTAGCACAGAAAACTGACTGCTTATCGAAGGCAAAATCAAGAGATAAAAATACTTTTTCTTTTGTTCTCCTACGATCGATGTGTTTATTCTTTACCGATAGACTAGAGTCACTAGACTGAATATATCGACCAGAAACAGCCCTTTTATGTTTGCATATGACTAACAATGCTCGTAGAGTATTTTCTGTGTCGTTGAATTTCTGTTGTGGAGAGGTAAGTGTTAATCTTTCTGTATTTATAATTTTTAGATCTTCACCAGGTTTAGTCATTACGTTTTATTCTATCTTTATTTAAAAATTATTCTTTTAATATTGTAAACGGTAATCACAAATTACATGTCATCTCATGTTAATTGTAAGTTAATAACAAGATTAACGGTGGTACTGGAAACATGTACGGATAAATGTGTGTTTATATATATATATATATATATATATATATATATATATATATATATATATATATATATACAGTTTATGACTCGGTTCATAATTAATCGGTCAACACCCTTGACTGACGAAGATCAGCATGGCGTCTAATCAACTGAACGAGACCGGAATGGAGATGTATATTGAACGCGCCCAACTTAATACACCCTACCCCGGTGATGTTTACAAACTGACCGGAAATACTTTATTCAATTTCATGCTCGCAAAGATCCACAAAAGTGGTTCGTTTCTCTAAACCCGACGGCTGCCATCTTGAATGATGAGCAAAGATGATTGAAATATTTCAATGATATCGATCTTGTGGGTTGAGAGGCTCTAACGAGGCCCTTAGTCTGGTACTTGGTATAAGAAGGAGAGGATATCGCTTTTGAAAGTCTGCAGTGTGCCAAATTGTTTTAAAGGGTTTTTCTGAGAACTGGTTCTATCCGATGTCCAAATTGTTTTTAAGCTTCTCTCTGGGAATTATCTCTACTCGAAATCCACCTTTTTCAAACGATTGATGAGAATTCCCGATCCCTGTATCCATTTTTTTTTTTCTGGGAATTATCTCTACCCGATATACAAATCGTTTTTCTGAGAATTATCTCTTCCCGAATACAAACTATTCTCTGAACACTTTTTCTAAGAATTATCTCTGCTGGGCAAATCTACATCGCTTTTGGAGTTTTCCTCTAAGAATTATTTCGACCCGAAACCCAAATCGTTCTTTAAAAACATTTCCAAGAATTATCTCAACCCGAAAGTCGGGCATTCGTAGCTTCGAATGTTTATTTTTTTCTCTGTTTGTTTACATTACATGAAGACCCTAAAGATGAGCAACAAGGAAGCAGACTCTCTTGAACTGATCTATTTTCTCCTTATTTTCCTCCGTCCTCTCGGCGCATTCCATTACACCTGGAATACAAATGGATCCTTGGTCTTTTCCATTCCATATTTCTTACTGGCACTCGTTAATAAGCTCCTGTTCCTCATAATTGTCTGGATTTCAACCTCCCCTTTGGAAAATCAAGACTTCTGGAACGTCGGAGAAATAAGTTATCAACTCTCGATTCTGGTATTCACAGCCCTCGTCGTACTGACTCACTTCATCTTGCCTTTCCACAATAGATACCTGGTCCAGTTGCATGACAGCCTCATGCGTATATCGGCCAGGCGATGTTTCTTCGCCTTTAGGGTTAAATGGATTGTGCACCCAATCCTTGTTTATTACTACATAAACGTATCTCCCGTATTGTTTATCCTTCTCATTAACCAAAATCTTTTCATCAGCATCTTGACGCTGTACGTCAATGTCATATTCGCGCTTCAATCGTCAGCTATCTTCATTCTCTTCCAAGCCACGACTGAGTATTCGTCCTCGAGAATCTCAAGAAAAATTCGTGCCATTACGATGGGGGATTATGTTTTCACGTACCAGAAGCCGACAGTTCATTCGAGGACCGCCGTGGAAACCCAGTTAACGAGAAGGCTTTTGGACCTGGAAAGAGAGCTACACTTGGTGAGCAGATTATTTTTCTCCTTGTCTACACAGTTACTTCTGGTAACTTAGGGCATCTGATGTGCATAAATGTCTTCAATCCAAAACAATGCAAGCAGATAAAGTTATGCTATTTATATTTCGTAAGGGCTTAATCTTAGACAGCTCAGTGTTTGTGTTACAATACACGCATATTATTAGATCAGTTTAGAAGTTATTCGGGAGAGCAAACGTAAACTAGTCTTTCCAACGATATTAAACTGCTCAGAGTCTTTACAGAAGTATCAGTAAATTACCACAATAACGGATGTCTCATCCGGGAATCTAATGATCATTTGAACCTTCATAAACTACATACAACAGCTTCACATCTCGTCATTCTTTCTAATGAACTCCATATTATTTGGAAACTTGAAGTTCAAGTCAATGACCCCTGTGATCTTACTTCATATGAACAGGGTTCAACGTCTGAATAAGTAATAAATAATAATAATAATAATTTAATAATAATAACATAATTAATTAATAATAAAATAATAATTAATAATTAAATAATAATTAAATTAATTAAATTTAATTATTAATTATTATTATTATTTATTATTATTATTTATTATTTATATTATATTATTATTATTATTATATAATAATAATAATTAATAATAATAATGAATAATTAATTATGATATTATATTATTAATTATAATATTATTTATATTATTATATAATTAATAATAATAATAATAATAATAATAATAATAATAATAATAATAATAAATAATAATATAATAAATAATAATAATAATAATAATAATAATAATAATAATATCATCACCGGAACTGAAGACCGGGGAATATAAATTCTAATCGTTTCTGAAGACTACCTGAGAAATTGTCTTCATACTTGTAAAAGTGTTTAAAGGATTTCATACTCCATAATTTGACATTAATTGGGACAACTTCGTTTTATAAATTTTAGAATAGGGGACCTCTGTCTAAGGCAGTTAACAATCACTAATTATATCTGGGTTTCATAATAACCTATATACAACTTTATGCACGTGCGTGAACATGCACCATGTACACACACACACACACACACACAACACACAACACACAAACACACACCCCACACACACCAAATATATATATATATATATATATATCTTTATATATATATATTATATCTATATATATAATATACATATTATGCTTGTTTGTGTAATTATGTAATGTTTATGTATTGTATGTATGTTTTTAATGTATGTTTATTTATATCTATAGAAATTATTTTTATATATATATAATATATAATATATAATATATTATGTTTTGTTTGTGTATGTATGTAATGTATGTTGTATGTATGTATGTAATGTATTTTATATATATAGATATATAATATATATATATATATAATAATTATATATATATATATATATATATATATATATATATATCTAATACATACATATATATCTACACACATATATATATATATATTATATATATATATATATATATATATTCTGTGTGTGCATTTTATGTATATATATATATATATATATATATATATATATATATATATATATACTATATATCATCCCAACATTGCCAAACTATACCCACTAATAGCCGACTACGCAATATACCATATCACCACTGCTGACACCACTCCAGTAAACCTCACGGAAATCTACACTAAACCTTTCCTTTCGTTTCCAGGTGTCCTGCGTTATCCGGGATATGATGAATTTCGGAGCCCCAATCATCTCTCTCACTCTGTGCGCGGCCAGCGCCATCGTCATCACCATCATCTACAAGTCCCTGACTGCAGACTCCCACATTCTCTTCGCGCTCCAGGTCCTGATTCTCTTTGGGTACCTCTTCATTCCTTCCCGCATCGGGCAAGTCTTCACCAATCGGGTAAGAGTTGGAGGAGGAAAATCTGTCTTTTCTCAGAGATCGTAAACGCTCCTGTTCCTCGTCGAGGGCAAGAGACGAATTTCGACTGACTTCATCCACGCTCCGTTAGAGATCGTCAATGCACATATTTATTCGTCGAGGGAGATAGAGATGTTCATATTACCATCCACATTCTACTGATGTATCCTGATGTCATGAGACGTCAAATGACCTTTGATTCTGTTTGCTGCAAAACTGTGGAGTGCTTCCCAGCAGAGTTAGAATACCTTAATGTTGTGACGTATTCTGTCATATAATCATACCATTGTGACTGTTCCCTCCTCTGTTCATAAATTTCTTTTTATTGTCTTCGCTCTTTATTCTCAGCTTTATTTTCAAGTTAATGGACTCTCAGGGTTCCTGCGTATATTTTCTATTTATCTGAAATATACTAATAATAATATAGATAATTGTACTGCATATTTTGCTATTAATAAACTGGTCATTTCAAATGGAGGATATTTGTGAAGTAATAATATCATACCGTTGGATTACTTTGGGAAATGGTAAACAAACTAAGTCATTTTTCTCTATTTAGTGAGACTGCAACGTTATGTTAATTGAGTTAATTGAATTGTTTCAGGTTACTCACGCACTCAAAAAGAATGAGACATTAGAGATTCCTATGAAACTGAATACACTAAAATAAATGAGGGGGAAAAATATTTCGAATCTCACTATCGAAAAATCTCTCATTTGTTTTATTTGGTACAACCCGATGTATGAAATATTTCTTTCTCTTCGCAGATGAGAGAGGCAGCTTCTGATCTGCGGTCTATAATCTACCGCCTCTCCGAAGCTGAAGACCGAGTTCATGTAAGAATTTCGTTTAAGAATTTTTGGAGAAAATTATCCAAACAAAATGAAAAGATTATTTTTTTACTGTTTTTCTTTTTAATTATATAGGCATTATATTTGCTAGAAGTTTTGCAAAGAATCTTTGAAAATTACCTCACTTGGTATGAAAACAAATCATTTAACTCTCCAATGTGAGTTAAGTTATATTCACGTAAGTTCTAGTATCTGCTGTTTATTATTATTATTATCATTATTGTTATTTTATTATTATTATTATTCTAGTGGAGTAGAAGACATAATATAGAATTAAGTCAACTAATTCAGCCATTATTTTTTTTTTTTTTGGGGGGGGTGGTCTATCACTCCTCCAATTCGACTGGGTGGTATTTGCAATGTGGGGTTCCTGGTTGTATCCTGCCTCCTTAGGAGTCCATCACTTTTCTTACTATGTGCGCCGTTTCTAGGATTACACTCTTCTGCATGAGTCCTGAAGCTACTTTAGCCTCTAGTTATTATTATTATTATTATTATTATTATTATTATTATTATTATTATTATTATTATTATTATTATTATTATTATTATTATTATTATTATTATTATTATTATTATTATTATTATTATTATTATTATTATTATCATTACGAATTTTCTATGATATTACTATTATCTCCTTCCCAGGTGCACCATCTAGCTTCAAGAATTGACGAAATGTCACTCATTGACGTGAATGGCTGTTACAACCTAGGCTATAATACTTTGATATCGGTATGTCATTGTTTATTATTGTTTTTGACGCACAATTCATATAAATTCATTCCACCTGTCACTTAACTTAAAAAGGCACTCTGCTGTTAATACTCGTGCGCATACTACGAAAATATCTTATGGTTCATTTCTATTTCAAATTCATCCATAAGAAAGTCGTTGGGTTAAGGCCATTTTTCACTGACCTCAATTCCCCCCCCCGCCCCCCTTTTCAAGTTCAAGATTTTTGGATTTCTAATTATCCAAGAAAGATTTTCTTGTTATTCATTAAGAATGTAAATAAACCAATAAACCATTAAATTCAAGGACACAATTACCAAAAAATAAGAAGAGAGAGAGAGAGAGAGAGAGAGAGAGAGAGAGAGAGAGAGAGAGAGATTACACCGTGAAATTCAGCTCCAGTAACCACTAGAATTCATTCCTCGTTTGCTGTTGTTTTATCAATACCAGATCGGAAGCTTCATCGCCACATACGTAGTTGTGTTACTCCAGGTCGGAGCCAGCCCTGTAGACGATGACTGTCGAAACAAGACTTCTGCTAATGCGACGGACGCATACTGAAGATTCCTAGACATTCTTTATCATTGTACAAATCCTCCCAGATTGCAAGAAATGGTCCCTTCTGCTTCTTCTTGCGTTCAGCAGGTCGTGATCCTGAGCAATGACTTAAATGTGGTTGTTATTTATTAATGCTACTAATGAAAATTGTCGCTTTTCGTTTAAGTAAGCCTTATTGCCAGAGCGGACCATTATCGACAATGTGCCCGTCAAGTGCTAATATGTTACTCTGTAAAAAACGTCTGGTGTGGAAATTAATTTCTCATACTCGTTCAGTGTTGTCAAAAGGCAAAATTAAAAGGATTTTTGGAAGAAAATTTATTATTTCATAATAATTAATGTCTTTTTTAATTTTGCTAAATTAGGTTTTATATATATATATATATATATATATATATATATATATATATATATATATATATACTAATATGAATCTTATAGCTGCTGAGTCCTAATAGTCAGTGAAAATAGCTTGTGATTTTATCACTTACGAACCCCACAAAAAAGTAGCTATCTTACACGTGAACATTTATTAAAACGTTTAATGAAACTAAGAACAGGAAGTACTTTGAAACTGTTATGATTAATCTTGCAAATTTATTTGCGCATCAGAAAACTTTGTCTTAATCCGGTAAGTGCTCACGTCTTTGTTAAAGTCCATTACATTATGAACACCTTTCCTTCTGAAACATTGCTCTTTTATGAAAGAATTTCACAAACATAATGAAGTCTGGTTTATTTTATTTTTAGATTACGCTAAAACTTAACGGTCTTTCTAAGACAGTGGTGCATAAGGTTCCTACATACTAAGTCCCCCCATGCCTGCAATCAAGGTACACCAAAGCTGCAATTGTGAAAATATTTATATTCTTTATTCTTTAAGATTTCCATGGAAGGAAACACGCTGACATTATTTAAAACGATAAGAAAAACTTAATTAAATCGGCTAAACAAAAAGTTATAAGTGCATGTAACCATTTCTTCATTGGCATATTCTTTTACTTTTCACATACAGTCAGTATGTCAAAAAGTTTTATTTATTATTTGTCGCAATCTTTTAATTACATATTACATATGTATAGTACACGTATATCAAGAAAAATATGCCTAGATAAAGGATGGCTCTAGAGAAAAAAAAACAAACAATAATTACTTCATATTTATTCTTTGACAACTACATCAAAGATAAACACCCTATGTAAACAAAAAAAGCACACATAGAAATAAGAAATTCTATATTGGCAGAAGACATTGTAGTTAGATCAACTTTACTTCAGGTAATCATTTATTCACGAACATGTAGTACGTATGTTGAGTTTGATATAAAAAAAAAAAAAAAAGTGCAAAAGGAACGTTGTGGATGACAAGGGAACACTATCTGTTAGAAATGAATTTTCAGATAGTTTGCCACAAGATAATTAACTAAACACAAAATGGAACTCCATCGATATAATTTCGAAATCTATTACCTAGTTCACGAAAACTGAAAAAATGAAATGATTGAAAGAGCCACTCAGTGCACTACGCAACACACATCATCCTCAGTTTCATATTGCATTCTGTAAGCAGATGGCAATGAGCTATCAAATGTCCTTGTTTGATCTGTGAATAACCTTGGTAATATACAATGACATGATAACAGTGGAAAATCCACCTTGCAACAATATGTTTATCGTCGTTACGGTTCCCAGTCCCAGTTTATGTATTGTTCTCCTGTTATCAGGATGATACTACCAAGAATCTGCCCCTAATGCGCAGATGACGGTTCTTATATTATGGGATATTTTCAGCAGCTTTGCCATTGCAAAACAGGAATTTGTAAGCAGCACACCTGCTTTCAGGTACCACACAGATATTTGTTACCTTTCTATTCCTTTTTTTTCTGGAAGTCCCTAGAATTCTCTCTCTCTCTCTCTCTCTCTCTCTCTCTCTCTCTCTCTCTCTCTCTGGCTAGTTTGGTATACTTCAAATTGTTTATGCCATAATATGAAAATGCCTTCTGCTGCAATTAATAACTGGCTCTTACATGCTATGTCAGATCGATACTCGAAGTGGTAACTCCAAGTTTACAGAGTTCCTACGTCTGTCTGTCTGTCTGTCTGTCTGTCTGTCTGTCTGTCTGTCTGTCTGTCTGTCTGTCTGTCTGTCTGTCTGTCTGTCTGTCTGTCTGTCTGTCTGTCTGTCTGGCCAGATCGTTATTGCAGATGGTCATTTAGGAGTAACTACAATCTAATATAAATTTCCATTCACCATTGCCTATGATTCAGTTTTAAATATAATTTTTTGGGGTGATATTACTTGCTTGTCTCACCAGCTCGTTGCTACTTTGCCCGTGACTTATCTCTAGTCTAGTGCAAAGAACGGATCCTGATATCTTTGTAGCACTACTTATCTCCGTTAGTGATAAGCCTGTAATGTTCTCATCTACTCTTTTGGTGGGTAATTTGCTCTTCAGAACCGTCAAGCCTAACAGCTTATCTCCTCTAGGTACTCATCAAACTAATAAATTGACTGCTATAAGAGTTTGAACAACAAAAACAGCAACAAATCTCACAGAAAAGCAGCGATATTCTCAGGTATAAATACTAATGTTTATGTTCAATGAAGACCTGACCTCAGGTAGGCTTTGAACACGGGACGGTGATTGTAAACAATGCAGTTGGTAGTCGGCCGATGGCGACAAGATTTGAAGTGCAGTTACCCACAAGTTCGTTGTAAGATCATAAAGTAGTTATTGTAATTGTATTTGTCTTGTAAATATGACGTCAGAAATATTTTAGGTTGATGTGTGATTTGGAAGGAGGATGCATTTCGTCCGTAACGTACCTTGTACGGTTATCGTACGTACCCTAATGTTGATACTTAGGCTGGAACCGGCATCAGGCACAGACAGTATAGAGTCTACTATAGACAATGACAGGTACGACCGTATTTTCCGTACTCCCATTTTGGTCTCCAGTGGCTCCCTAATGATATAACTTGTAATTTGCCCTTTAATAAATCAATTTTTGGGGATTTCACGGGTCATGCATTTCCTCCATTACCTCCAAATAAGCTACCTAGGTAGGTAGGGTAAAATATCACAAGCAGGCCACCTACAATCAACGCTAGCCACCCTCCGAAAAACAAAGTAAACATTATAACGCGTCCTGACACGGAGATGGGCAATCAGTTCCGCGACTTCTTGTTGGTGAAAAATAAACGGAGCTAAAGACCCTCTACTCTTCCTTTTTGAAGTAAGTATTTTCTCCAAAGTTAGAAAAATAAGGCCCAAATTTCTTTAAGATTTAAACTAGGAGGGTACTGGAAAAGGGAGAGTGGTTTACCGGGGCAGTGGGAAATCTCACCAAAACGCTTTTTAGAAAATTTTTATTACTTACAACTAAAAATGTTTCGAAGATTGACGCTATCTTGATGTTTACGGAGTCGCTTGTGTCAACAAACTTTCCATTTCCATGTTGGGCTAAATCTGCACACCACTTGTACCCATTACGACGCTGGGGCATTTCATCAAACAACAATTTCGTAAACCCACCTCTTAACCAGCACTTATTTCGTAACTTATTCAAGGGGACTACGGCAATTCTTTGCGGCGTTTTGCGCTCTTCAATTGTTTTATCAGTGTTGTCAATTGGTATGTTTGGTTTCCCTCCAAAGCAAACTAGGTAATAACAGACTTACACAAAAACCGGGGAAAAATAAGTGAAATTAGCGTATGCTATTTGGTAGTATATATTACATACTTAGGAGCAAATTTTTATCATTTAACTGCATTACTATGACAAACTAGAATTCAATCGAAACAGTTTGTAAATGCATCGGCGGTATGTGTGACGGCTCCAATCTAATTGAATTGGCAACGATGGAGCCATTTTTCCTCACGTCGATCTGCTCGTAAGTATATCATCCGCAAACATTTGTAATTTTTGGGGGTTAATTTGGGTTGCAAAAAAGGGATAATGGAGACATGAATTAAATAAACATTTTGAAGTAGAGTTAAACTAAATTATTGAGTAAACAGGTAAAAAACAATTAAGGGGAATTAAAGCTTTGCATCTCAAAATAATCAGTGTTGTCGTCCTGCTGCTTCCGTAAACTTTGGTTCTACCGGAGTGCGTGCTTAGGAAATCACCGAACCAGCAATGTGGTTCGAGTGCACTGTGGAGTGAATTAAGACCTAAAATGTGTATAATTACAATCAAATAAGCACTGTGGAGTTTCAGTTGTGATGGCAGTAAGGATAAAACCAACTGATACAAGGTAAGAATGAAGTGAATTCAGTTCCAACCAATAACCCCGGGAAATTAACAAGTTTCATACTTTCACTAATCATAGGCAGCAAAATGTTGTTTTATTGTGCTGATTACAACTGCAATCTTGAAAGTAAGGATCAATAAAAGTTAACATACATACGCTAAAATTGTTCAAATATGAGTGCTGGGGAAGGCTGGGGAAAAGATATGGCGTGGCCGTCACTAGATGATTAGAACCGGTTCCCATGCAAAAACGTAGCCGCCATATTGGAATTTCCAAAAACTGCCTTGAAAACCATACTTTTATCGAAGAGCTCACAGTGCTTTTTTATTTTAGTTCGTTATGGGGCTTTCAATATATCACAATATCGTTGAACGAAACTTCAGTCCTTTTAAATGGTAATTGCTTAGAGTTGCAAGATTGTATTCATGTTTCAACCACAAATTTTAAATATACGACAGTTGAGTAAGACCCGGTCCACCGTGATGAGGGCTTCGGCCTGTCGTTTGATATTTCTACCCTAAAAACCTGAGAATTTTTTATTTCAGTTGGGGGGGGGGGGGGGAACCCTTTTCGGAAACAAGGTAAGGAAGAAAACTGAAATAAATGTCGCGAAAACAAGTGACGCAATTGGGTATACCCTCTGATAGAGCTACTATACAGCCTAACCTACACAGCTGTGTACAGCTGCCTCAAATCTAACATTTGTTCCGATACGTAATACAAACCATCGGTCCGCTTTAACAATAGGAAGTTAGCTAGGGCGGCAAAGCTGGAACGGGTCGTAAGCTTTCGAACAAGGGGTGAGAAGAGAACGGTAGTTTAACCTGCTCGGCCGCGCGACTGGGAGGTAAACAAATCACTTTTGCTTTCGGTGGCCAGGCAGGGTTGTGGAAGGGACGTGTTCCGTCATCGCTCTCTGCCCGCTTCATCGTCGGTAATGCTTTGTTTATATTGTGTTTTTCTACTAATGGTTTGTTTGACTTTGAAAATGAAACTGTAAGTACACCTTTTTGTTAATCATTTTTCATTACTTAATTATGAACCCAACCACATTGGAGCTATTCGCCGTAGATGGGCGGCGATTTCCTCTTGTCATTGAATTGAACCCTTGAATTATGTCTCTCCGGTGACCGCAGGGTAGGGCCGCGCTCGGCGTGAGTCATGTAATTTGGGGCGAAAAGTTGTTGTAATTGAAAAATGTAAGTACTCTTTCATTATATTTTTGGCCCTGTGCGTTCGTTACCTGGAGAGTGTGATTGGCGCTCCGGCAAACGGAGCCGTTTATTTTGTAATAATAGGAATGGCAATGAAAGTGGATTCGCAATTCCCAATATTCTTTTCATTTTCAATTTATTTACTTGCATGAAATTTAATTTGGATTCAATTTTTCGCTTCTTTACCCGGGAATTGATCCTACGATTATTTTATGTGAAAGTGAAATCGCAAGTGCAGTATTTCTTGTTTCATTTTAATCCATATATATTTTTTATGATATGCAATCAATATTATTTGGATCAAGTTTTCCGTTTTCGTTAAACCCGGGAATTGATTCTTTTCCCCTTTAAGTTCTATGAAGTGAATTCGCAAGGGCAGTAATTCTGTTTGTTTTCATTTTCATTTTACTTTTTCACTGCTGTGGGGGGGCGGGGGTTAGGGGCAAGCGAAGGTCTGCCAGGAACAGTCGTCGGAAAGCTTCTCGCGCGACTCCCGTTGGTAAAATCCGATTCTTCGTCTTCCATTCCTGCCCCCCCCCCCCCCCCCCCCGCCTTCCCCCTCAGCTTCTTCCGTTGTATTTTTGTATTTGGGGTCTTCCTTGCGTTCGGGGTGGGGCATGTCTTTCCCCCCGTGCGTGAAGGGAAACCCCTCTTACTAATTATCTAATCTATGTTACCTGCAGGTGCTACATCCGTGGGAGACGACCTTGGACCAAGGATGGACCACCGCGGTGGGCAGGGCGTTGCCATAGCATCCTCACGGGTGGCTGCTGCAGTGTCTAGCGAGGTCTGGGGCGGTCTCCACTACTGACCGACGGCCGCTTGTATGCCTGCTCCCCCCCCCGCCTCGGGTCTACCACTCCCCAGCTGTGTCGTAAGGTGACGCCGTACTGGCCGCTACTAGGGGCCGCCGCCCGTACCGAGGGGGTGTTGCCCCGCCGCCGCCTTTTTTTGTTTTCTTACGTGTTGGCCTTGCCCCAGGACGTTCCGCTGTTCCAGGCAGCTCGCCCCTGGGACCGGCCGCCAGTACCCAGGTTCTCGCTGGCTGCCGATGGAATTCTACGAGGCCGATCGTTGTTGGGCCCTGGCCAGTACTGCCGCTGATGTGATTTCCCGCTGGTTGGCTTTGGCTGTCCCCTTCGTGGGTCTTACAGATGCCGGCTGTTCCTGCCGCTCCTGAGCTGGTTGCTGTTCCTGTCGCTCCTGGTTCTGAGCCTGTCCTATGCCTGGTCCTGCCCCACGGTGTTGTCCTTTCCCCAGTCCCAGGTCCCTTACCGGACCAGGTTAGCAGTGCGGGCCGTGTTGCTTCGGCCAATAGCCCCGGCTCCGGCCTCTGGATGGAGGACCTGACGGACTTGCCTGCCTGCGTGAAGCTGACGACGGCGAAGGGTAGGAAGACGGAAGCTGTCATCGTTCGTCTTCATCGTCTGCCTGCTGCCTCTTCCCCTTCGCTTCCTAACAGGCCCATAAGCCGAAAGAAAAAGAAGGCGGATGCCTTCCCCCTAAGAAGTCTCCATTCGGGAACTTCTAAGGGGTCCCGTCCCACCCCGGTGGGACGGGGGGTGTCCTTCTGCTGGTCCTTCCTGCTCCTTCGGGAGCGGGGCCCGTCTCCCCACCCTTCCGTAAGGAAGAGATAGACGGGGGACCAGAGGATGTATCGGTTAGCTCTTGGGTAACTTCCTCGGACCTGGGTGCTAGCGGCGATGCCGCTAATTGCCCAGGTTCCGGCTCGGGTCTCTCGTTCCGGGCGAGAGATTCCCGAGTGTACGTTCTCCCTCGGGAGACCGTGCAGCCAATTTTCGGCGCCAGAGTTCGCTCGGCGCCAAGACGCGGCACGGGAGCAGAAGGCTGGTGAGAGACGCTCAGGTGACTCTCGCCAGGCCAGCGGCTGCTATTGCAGCGACCAGCTGGTAACCCGGGTTTTTCCCCCCTAAGAAGGCTCCTTCGGGACCTTCTAAGGGCCCGTCTCGCTCCGGCGATTCGGGGAGCTCTTCTGCTGGTCCTCCTGCTCCCTCGGGAACAGGGCCCGTCTTTTCTTCTACCAAGGAGAAGAAGACGGGGACCAGAGGAGTACCAGCTTCGGTTGGCACTTCCTCGCCTGGTTCTAGCGGTTCTGCCGCTAAACCAGGATCCGCCTCGGCTTCTCGTTAGCGAGAAGTACCGAGTGGATGGTCTCCCGCGGGAGACCGTCCAGCCAAAGTCTTGACACCCGAGCTCGCTCGCCGCCAAGACCGAAGCGCGGAGCAGAAGACTGGCGAGTGTCGTGCAGACGACTCTCGCCAGGCCAGTGGACGCTCTCGCAGCGACCAGCTGGCTGCTCGGGTTGACGTGACGGTCGCTGACCAGCCACGGTTGAGGCGAGGAAGGGGGCCCCGCGGCCGTCGGTACCAGCGGCTCGACGCGCCGAGAGGACGCTCGCCGGTCTCACCGCGACAGCGAGCCTAGCAGGTCACCTGACGCCGCTCCCATCGGGACCGGGCGGAGACGGTAACCAGCAACAGCTCGCCTGACGCTAGAGATCAGCGTCGACGTTCTCAGCCGAGCCTCTCGCCCCAGGCGAGCGGCAAGGCTAAGCCTGCTGCTCGATCGCCACCGCGGGTTGACGATCAGCAGCAGCCCTACAAGCACGCTGGTCCTGCCAGTGAGCTAGGGGGAGGGGCGTCAGGTCTGCCTCTCCTGTACCTTCAACCTCCTCGGGCTACACCGGGAGGAGCGAGGTACCTATGAGTGATCGCGAGAGGTGCGCCGCTCGCGATCCCGCTATGACGCCGTATGGACCAGGCACGGTTCTAGGACCGACCAGGACATACGCGCAAGTAGCTGGAGGCGACCGTCAGGGGTCTGCCGCTGTTCCTCCTTCTGAAGGAGGAGTATCTCGGGATCTGTTCTTGTTGGAGGGACTGGACGGTCCTACTCCGCAAGACGCGGTTACTCCCGAGATACAGAGGAATTTGCAGAAGTCATTAAGCTGATTCGTCAGCATAATGACCTTGCGGAAGGATTGCCGCTCCCACCAGCAGAGCCCACGTCTCTGCTCGAGTCGTTTTGGGACCCGAGAGGGAACCCAAACCGACGGTGGGTCTGCCGCGATCGGAGCTTGCCGATTCTGTCTCGAACCAGAGTCTCTCGTCTCCGGACAAGAAGGCTCTCAGTTCTGGCCGGTCGATCAAGCTACTTCCACCTCCTCTACTGCGACAGCGGCGTTTCTACGTGTCTTCGGACACCGTATTTTAATACTCCTTCGGTCCTCCTGAGAGGTTTCGACCTCGACGAGGACTGGAATGAGTCGGAGGACGGTATCGGCTCTCTCCATGTCAGGTGTCGATCAGCCCCACCCAGACGACGTTCACAGTGGCGGCAGACCCTTACCTACAGTGAGTTGTTCGTAACCCTCCGCGGGAAAACGTTTTCTCCTGACGATACGTTTTCCCAGACTCTGAGAGGCCATCGCCGCAAGGCGATGGCTGCTCCTACTCTTCTCCAACTGCTAGTTCCACTGGGAAGGACGAGGCGAGTATACAATTCCTCCCCCTTCCCCCATTCCCTCTCTCCTTACGGCTACGAGGGAAAGGGGGGGGGAGGGATCCTACAGAGATTTCTCTGTAGGATCCCACGTTCGGGGACAGCGCTACCGGGGGGGACCTTCGGGTCCTACCTGACGTAAGCCCCGGTCGTTGAGGAGGAATCCTGCCCCATTCTCGATTTCTACGGAATCGAGAGGACCACCAGCCGATATCGTTTGACGAATTCGGTGGGGGTTTCGCAGACTGCTTAGAATTCTACGGAATTTCTAGCGCATTCAGAGTGTTCGAGTTTTTTACGATCTCCAAACACTTACAACCGAGACACGGTCCAAAGTGAGCGAGACGAGAATCCCCGATATGTTACGATAATCGGGAACCTCGCCTATGCTCGAATTCCTGGAATTTCTAGCATTGGGAAGAAGACTGCTGCTGAAAGAAAAACTATCTCACAGTAGGCGACCAACCTGGAATAGAGGAAGGATCGGCGGACGGGAATATCCAGTTTTTGGCTTGAACTATCGTCTTAGTATTCTGTTCACCATTTGAAGCTTTCCTTCGAGGAAGACTTCTTCACTCTCTTTGATAAGAGAACGAAGGTGGTCGATCTCCAGTCCTTATTTTGTTTTCTTGAAGGAAAGAATTTAGGATGGAGATCGTTGTTCAGGAATCCTACAAATATACTACGTAATATTAACCTCGCGACATGATTCTACTAAGCAGTTGAATTGTCCGAGGGGTAGGCGCACATCCTATTGTTAATCTACGGATTGCGACTTATAAGAGAAGTATTCTAATTGAACTGCAACTCAGGGTTGCCTGCAACCTCCCAGGAGTTTTCAGTTTCAATTTTATATAACTTATGGTTTTGTCACGACAACACCATTTCAACTTTTATATTTACCACCGAAATTCGTTTCGCTTTAAATATAATTGCTCGAGCATATCTTTTATGCTCGGTAGTTCTAGCCGAACGCATTCCTTCGTGAATAATGGATTACCTGGCAACTCAGGATGACGAGTCAGCGAGAGCTCAGGCTCAACTACTGCGTATTGAACTGCCTGATAGCAGCTCAGTATCAGCTGGACCTCCGAGATTCACGGTCATGTATGTCTCTCTCTCCCCTGCTTTGATTGACTACCGAACCATATCTCTGCCCAACAATCATGGACTTAGGTCTCTGATTAACGGGATTCTCGCAATAATGAAGGACCATCTACTGCTGTGACGCTAGATTACATCGCCTTCGACATTGCGAGAATTTTCAACAGAGATATCTCTTGGACTCTTTCATCTTTCTGTTTACCGCACGGTAACAGAAGTCTGTACAAGTCTCCCGCTGCATCGCACTGCGATAATGCGAATGATTTTTTGTTTGCAGACATCTGAGTTGTCTTCAAAATATCTCGTATTCGTAGGTGTACAAATTGTTCATTGTTTAAAACCCGCAATTACAAGATGTGTCAGAAGACATCGACCTACTCTCCGACCTGACAGCTCTACTTCCAAATGTTCAGCCCATGAAGAAGCAGTTCTTCAGGCGGCTTTCCCCTGTGTTTCATTACTGAAGAACGCCCCGCTTTCATTGCAACTACGACTTCTCACCGGACAGCAATGAAATAGCGGTTAGCGTTTTTTCAGTCATTTGTAAGCACAGGTTATGAATCTTGAGAATCCTTCTCGATTCATCTGTGAAGACGTAGGTTGCATTCAATATCTACCTTCGTCTTCAACGGTACATAGTGTTGTTTTCTCCTTAGCTGAGATTCAACAACTATGAGAGATGTTTTACCTTCAGGGACCTCGGTCTCTAGAAGGCAATTGACTTTCGCCTGTTGGGCACATGCCTTTAATAGAATCACCACCTCGCTGTCCGGCATTGGTGACAAACAAATACATTATTTGTTTGGTCTCTCGGCATAACCCTTTAAAGGCGAAGGTCACGTGACTTACTCGGATGCTTTGACAACTTGCCTTCTACCGAACGCAGTCAGTCGGCAGCTGTCAGAGCGGCCGAGTCAGTTACAAACTACCGCTGTTGACTTAGTTCGGTTGTTACAAAGCAATCATTACTTCGTTTTAATAGCTTGTCACAGTACCCATACCATGGACACCACCATGGAGTGTCGGTGTCCTATCCACTACCGAGAACTTCGCTGCATGGGGATAGGAGGATGCGAGAGACTTCGTGGCAAACGGACAGACCAGTATGGGTACTGGACATCACCGAAGTAGAGAAGAGGGATAGGTCATGTCGAACTATTTCCTTCTTTTCCTCTGAGGAACTGACATGACTTCCTCCTGCGAAGTCAAGCATCCAGGGGATGGGGATCCGTGACGCTCGATTTCGTACCGAACTTCGTAGCGAAGGACTCAGAACCTTCGGTCCCTGACGATTGGTTCGAGTCGTTCACAATCCCCTCCCTAATGGATTCACCGCCTTCGATGCGAAGGAGATGCTGCCTTGTCCGCAAGAACTTCTCCGTGGCGCAGGTACTGAAGGCAGGGGTCTGGTCACCGAGGACATGCCCTTCCTTCTACCTTCGGGATATTGCCCACCGGTCCTTGATCTTTTTCCTTGGGACCCGTGGTGGCTGCTCAACACGTTGTGTAGCGAACCCAGAACCTCGCAGGCTGAACAGCATCGAGTCCTGGTGTGACCGTAAGAATGGATGAGTGAATGAGAGTGTGACTGGCTCCTCTTCCCATCTTTTTTTCTTCCCCTCTACCTGTGGTTTAGAGGGACACGGTCGTCACCCTGCTGGATAAGGACAAGATGCAGGTGAGCTACTCAACAGAGCCCCATCCTATCCCTTTCACTAGGGATAGGAGCGTATATCCCACCACTTCCTCCAACAAGGGGGAGGAAGTGGATGCCAGCTTGAGACAAAACCCATACTTTATGTTGCCTCTTGCAAACAGAAACAAGTTCTTGCTTGCTGGTATGAAGAGATACTCTTGCCTCTCTCTTAGTACTCGGCCCAGAGGTCTGACCATTGATCCTGCGGTGCACACCCCCGATCAATCGGACAGAGGCTTGGATCCCTCCCTCGCTCTTACGACCAGAGGCATTCAGGGATGGACGAAACCACCAGTTCTGTTCATCAAAAGACTCAGATTCCTCCCACCAAGAAGTGAGTCTTCCTATTGTTAAAGGACCGATGGTTTGTATTACGTATCGGAACAAATGACAATTTGTCGAAAATTGCATTTTTCCTAACTATACAAACCTGAGGTCCTTTACATATAGTCCCTCCTCATGCCACCCCTCACTCTGCGTATTTTGCATGGGCCAAAAGCAAAAGTGATTTGTTTACCTCCGCGCGGGACTGTCGGACAAGCAGTTAACTACCGTTCTCCCCTTGTTCGAAGCTTACGACCGTTCCAGCTGCCGCTAGCTACTTCCTATTGTTAAAGGACCGCAGGTTTGTATAGTTAGGAAAAATGCAATTTTCGACAAATTGTCATTTTGAACCCATAGGTATACCACTATGGTAAATGATCGGGCTACAGCCCACTTCATCTTTCCGCTGTGCTGCGACCATTTTCAGAAAATAGCACTTGTTCCGATACGTAATACAAACCATCGGTCCTTTAACAATAGGAAGTAGCTAGCGGCAGCTGAACGGTCGTAAGCTTCGAACAAGGGAGAACGGTAGTTAACTGCTTGTCCGATCACAAAACACTTTTGCTTTCGGTTCCGTTGTGAGGATAGGACGTGCTCGTCATCGCTCTGCCCCGCTTTGTCGTTTGCTTTGAGTATCAGCCCTCTTTTTCTTTGTGTGTTTGTGAGTGTATGCTTGTAAGTACTTTACATTTCTTTTTTCATATTAATAATGAGTGATCAAGAAATGGAGATTTCGCCGCGCCCCCCAGTCCGCCAGTAGAGTGTGTCCCGGGCTGGAGGGGGTGGGCGTAAATGCGGCGGATTCAGATCATTTGTGGATTGTGGATCCACACGAGGTTTTGTACTCGGTGTGGGGTTGGGGGCGAGAATGCTCCCGCACCGAGCCATGTGTAACATGTATGAATTGGTCCGAGGCGCAGTGGGTGCTGTACGAAGGCAGGAAGAGACTTAGGCCGCCAAAGAAGTCATCGGAAAGTCCATTGTGACTCCTTTTGGTAACGGACACTTCGTCTTCTTTCCTGCCCCCTGGCCAGCCCCCACTTTCGCGCCTTCCCCTGCTTGGGGGGGGTAGCGGAGTCCTTCTCCTCTCTCGATACCGTCGAGTGTGGAGGAGGGTGCGCCCGCTACCCCGACGTCCAGTTGTATTCGGGGTCTTCCGCCGCTCTGGGTGGGTTCTTCTCCCCCCAGGCGCGAGGAAACCCCTCTGACTACCCGACTGTTGCTTCCGCAGGTGTGCCATCAGCGAAGGACGACCTGGGGACAGGTGTGGGAGTCTCTGGGACTGCAGGGAGTGCCTAGTATACAGGGGTTGATTCAGCGGTTGGCTGGGGTCGGCAGTGGTCACCTCATGGTACGGTAACCACTACCACTACCACAATATCTACACCAGCTTATGATATGCCACCGCACTTGGTGTATACACCACATGTAATGTCGGTGACACCCACGGCTGCAATTCACAAACCGATTACTGCCGTACCAAAGAGGACGGTGCCACCGCCACCTGGGTTCTTTGTGTTGCCGACCCCGGACTTCCGCTGCCCCAAGAGTACCCCCCTGGACCTGCCGCCAGTGCCGAGAATGACGGTAGCTGCCGACAGGACGCCTGGCTCTCCTGCGGTACCTGCCGTGCCTGCGTACCTGTTGCTGTCCCTGCTGCTCCTTCCCTTTCAGATAATGTGCATGCTGTTCCTGCTGTTCCTGCTCTTCCTGGACCTGTTCCTGTTGTTCTGCTGTTGGTGGTGCTGTCACAGTCTCAGGTCTTTCCGGACAGGTGCAGTCGGGCCCTGTTGCTTCGGCAACTGCCCCGGCTCCCTCCTGGATGGAAGACCTGACGTCTGTCCTGCGGAGCCTGGCGAAAAGAAGAAGAGGAAGAAGAGGAAGGTGTCGTCGTCGTCTTCGTCGTCTTCTTCGTCGTCTTTCTTCGTCGTCTGCTGCCTCCTCTTCCCTTCGACTTCTAAGGCTAAACAGCCGAAAGAAGAAGAAGGCTGCCTCCTCCCCCCTAAGAAGACTCCTTCGGGATCTTCTAAGGGGCCCGGCTCGCTCAGGCGAGTCGGGGAGCTCTTCTGCTGGTCCTCCTGTTTCCTTCGGGAATGGGGCCCGCCTCTTCTTCTGCAAAGAAGAAGACGACGGGGACCAGAGGTGTACCAGCCTCGGCTGGTACGTCCTCACCTGGTGTTAGCGGTTCTGCCGCTAAACCAGGTTCCGTCTCGGCCGCTTCTCGTTCGTTCGCGAGAAGTACCGAGTGGACGCTTCTTCCACGGGAGACCGTCCAGCCAAAGTCTTGACGTCCGAGCTCGCTCGCCGTCAAGACAGCGGCGTGGAGCAGAAGACTGGCGAGAGTCGGTGGCGCACGACTCTCGCCAGGCCAGTGGACGCTCTCGCAGCGATCAAAAAAAAAAAACTGGCTGCTCGGGTTGACGTGACGGTCGCTGACCAGCCACGGGTTGAGGTCTAGGAAGGGGTTCCCCGCGGCCGTCGGTACCAGCCACGGCTGGTACCAGCGGCTCGACGCGCCGAGGGACGCTGGCCGGTCTCGCCGCGACAGAGAGCCTAGCAGGTCACCTGACCGCCGATCCCATAGGGACCAGGGCGGAGACGGTGAACCAGCAAAAACAGCTCGCCTGACGCTAGAGATCAGTCTCGACGTTCTCAGCCGAGCCTCTCGCCCCAGGCGAGCGGCAAGGCTAGGCCTGCTGCTCGATCGCCACCGCGGGTTGACGATCAGCAGCACCTCCACGCACGCTGGTCCTGCCAGCGAGCGAGGGGGGAGCGTCCAGGTCTGCCTCTCCCGTACCTTCAACCTCCTCGGGCTATACCGGGAGGAGCGAGGTACCGAGGAGTGATCACGAGAGGTGCGCGCTCGTGACCCCGCTATGACGCCGTATGGCTCAGGCACGGTTTTAGGACCGACCAGAACATACGCGCAAGTAGTTGGAGGCGACCGTCAGGGGTCTGCCGCTGTTCCTCCTTCTGAAGGAGGAGTATCGCGGGACCTTTCTTGCTGGAGGGACTGGACGGTCCTACTCCACAAGACGCAGTAACTCCCGAGATACAGAGGAACTTTGCAGAGGTCATTAAGCTGATTCGTCAGCATAATGACCTTGCGGAAGGATCGCCGCTACCACCGGCAGAGCCCACGTCCGGCTCGAATCATTTTGGGGGTCCCAAAGAGGGAAACCAAATGATGGTGGGGTTACCCGCGATCAGAGCTTGCAGACTCAGTCCTGGATCAAGTTGAGAATCTCGTCTCAGGACGGGAGGATTCGCTGAAATCCCGACGGTCTTCTAAGCTGCTTTCCTCCCCCTCTACAGCGTCAAGAGGCGATTCTACGTGCCTTCGGAAGACCTGATACTGCCTCAAACAGGTTAACCCGGAGTTAGCGAGGCTGACTCCAGGTGTGTCCCTGCAGCAGCTCCTGTCGTAACGAAAACCTCTGGTTCTCAGCAGCAGGAGGCACTTGCCCTGGTAATCTACCGCTATGGCAGCGTTCCAGGCAGTCTCTTGGTTGGATTTTGTGGTCCCTCACAATATCCAAAAGTAGCGGCCGGCTCCGGGAGTTTCTGCTCTCGAAGACGACGCTTCTTTCAGGAGACTGTGCCAGTCTGGAGGAAGAGCGATCTCTTACTCCCATCAGACTGCTAAACCTGTGGGCCAACTTGGTTCTCCGATGTAGGGACGCAGTCCTTACCCGAGTGACCAAGGGGGCGGGCGTGAGGCGGCACTCGGGCTTCGCAATGGACCCATAGGAGTTCCCCAGCTCTCTTTCCCGGAGAGATGGTGGACGCTGCGGTGGAAAAAGGCGGCGCACTGATGACAGTGACCGCTTAGTTCACCAGGCAGTCCTCGAAGGTTTACTGGGCAATCTCGAGCGACTGCGGCCAAGCCAAAGAGCTTGGCTAGCGCTTCCACGGCGGCGAAGACGGTTGCACCGTCCAAGCCCCGTGCGAAGACTCCTGCTGTTTCGACTTCTGCTAGAGGAGGCCGTAATCAGCCCTCCTCCCAACCCTCCTTTCCCCGAGGAGGTGGTGGGAAGAAGTCGAAACGAGGAGGGAAACGCTAGGGACGGCGTTCCCCCTCACCTGCTGCCGGAAGTGGGGGGGTGCCTGGCGAGCCATTGGGCGACTTGGCAGCGCTACGGCGCCGAGAACTGGATAGTAACGTCCTTCGGGAGGGATATCTTCTACCCTTCGAGTCCTCGCCCCCCCTCATCTCCAAACCGGTCCATCTACAGACCTATGTCCAGGGGATCAGCAAAGGACAACGCTCTCCGACATTAGATCAAGACCATGCTGGCGAAACGAGCTGTAGAAAATCGTGGAGGACCAGTCACCGTGATAGACCTCTCTCCCCTGAACCGCTTCGTTCGCACGACGCGGTTCACGATGGAGTCGGCACTCTCGGTGCTCGACTCGATCAGGGGAACGATTTCATGCTTTCAGTGGGACTTGAAGGACGCGTATTTTCAAATACCCATCCATCAGTCCTCCAGAAAGTACCTCCGCTTCATCTTCGACGGGACGGTGTACCAATTCAGGGCACTTTGTTTCGGTCTCTCAACCGCCCCACAGGTGTTCACGCGAGTGTTCACTCTGGTGTCAGCTTGGGCCCATTCGCACGGGATACGTCTTCTGAGGTATCTCGACGATTGGCTAGTCCTGGCGAGCTCCCGCTCGCAGTTGCTACAGGACAGAGATCGACTCCTCAAGTTTTGTCGCGATCTGGGGATCGTGATAAACTACGAGAAGTCCGATCTCAGAACCCAAGCAGAAGATGAAGTACCTGGGTATGCTGATAGACACGGTTAGCAGGGCAGGTCTTTCCCGCAGACTTGCGTATCAGCAAATTCAGGGAGGCAGCCGGCCGGTTCCTGTCTCGGCAGGAACAGGCAGCACAGCAATGGCAAGGTCGTGATCGGCATCTGTCGTCACTCGAGAAGTTAGTCCCTCACGGGCGTCTTCACCTGCGGTCTCTCCAGTGGAGGCTAAGGGAGTTGTGGTCTCAGGCCAAGGATCCTCCTTACTTTCCCGTGGCTCTCACGGACAAGGTGAGGCAGGACCTAGCCCTGGTGGCTCGACGACAAGAACCTCTTAAGAGGAGTGCCCATACGCACTCCCCCCCCGGAGATGCTTCTGTTCTCAGACGCATCGACCGAGGGATGGGGCGCACACCTGGAGGAGTTGCTGACTGCAGGTGTGTGGGACATCACGAAAAGCACCTTCACATCAATGTCCTGGAACTCAAGGCGGCGTTCAAAACGCTCTCCGAGAGTTTCAGGACCGCTTGTTGGGACACTCAGTGGTGTTGATGTGCGACAACACCACAGTAGTGGCATATGTCAAACAAGCAGGGGGGGCTAGTGTCTCTTCCGCTCCATCAGTTGACGGTGCAGGTGCATGAGTGGGCCCACGGCTCACTCGATAGAGCTGTCAGCACGCTACATTCCAGGCAAGAGGAATGTAGTAGCGGACAAGCTCAGCCGTCGGGATCAGGTGATAGGGACCGAATGGTCTCTACACCAAGACGTGGGCGGAAAGGCTCTTCAACCTGTGGGGGCGACCGGTCGTAGACCTGTTCGCCACCCGGCACAACAGAAAACTTCAGGTTTTCTTTTCAGCCGTGCCGGACCCATGGGCAGCTGCAGAGGACCGCTCTCCAACACCCCTGGGACAACCTCTTCGCCTACGCCTTTCCTCCCTTCTGTCTGATTCGGAAAGTGATCAGTCGAGCGCTGGTCACTCCCAATCTCAGAATGATCCTGGTGGCTCCCAAACGGCCTCAAGCCGTTTGGTATCCGGACCCTGCTGGCTCTTCTTGCGGACGCACCGAGAGAGCTACCCAATTGGCACCAAACCCTTCTAGCCCAGCCACACGTAGAACGGTACCACCAAGCAGTCCAGTCCCTTCAACTTCACGGCTGGCTGTTATCCACCATCTCTTGCGAACGAGAGGCTTTTTTTTCTCGTAGCGCAGCAACAGAGATGGCTGGACACGTCCGGACAGTCCTCTGCAGCTGTGTACCAGGGGAAGTGGGCCGTTCTTCTGTGGTTGGTGTCGTAGACAGGGTCTGTCTCCTCTCAGAGCCACTCTTCAGCAGGTAGCGGATTTCCTCGTGTTTCCTTCGCCGAGAGAAGCTCCTCTCAGTACCCACAGTTTAAAGGATATAGAGCAGCACTGGCGCTCGTCCTAAAACTGAGGGGACTGGACATCTCGAACTCGTTCGAGATTTCCTTGCTAATGAGGAGCTTCGAAAGGTCTTGCCCACCCGGGAACTCAGGCCCCCTGCGTGGGATGTGACTCTCGTCCTTAGGAGTTTGACTCGAAGACCCTTCGAGCCACTCCGAGAGTCGTCAGACAGGGATCTGACCCTCAAGACCCACTCTTCTTGCTGGCCCTGGCATCGGCGAAGAGAGTAGGGGAACTACAGGTCTTCTTATGATGTTAAACACACCAGAGGCTGGGGATCTGTGACGCTCGATTTCGTTCCCGAACTTCGTAGCCAAGACTCAGAATCCGTCGATCCCTGACGACAGGTTCGAGTCTTTCACGATCCCCTCCTTCTGGACTTCACCGATAACGATGCGGATGAGATGCTGCTTTGTCCTGTGAGGGCGCTACGCGCTATCTGAAGAGAACTCGACACCTCAGGCCTGAGTGTCGACGCCTCTTCGTTAGCACTGGGGTTACCAAGAAGAAGTTTCCAAGAACACGCTTTCTTTCTGGCTGCGTGAGGTGATCAGGAGAGCGTACGAGGCTGATGGTAGCGACGACATCCGTACGCTCCGACCGAGAGCCCACGAAGTCAGAGGTATCGACCCTCCTTAGCGTTCCGTAAGAACTTCTCCATGGCGCAGGTCCTGAAGGCAGGTGTCTGGGCCAACCAGACCACCTTCACGTCCTTCTATCTTCGGGATATTGCCCACAAGTCCTTGGATACTTTTTTCCTTGGGACCTGTGGTGGCTGCTCAACACGTTGTGTAAGCTTACCCAGCACCCGAGCAGGCAGAACAGCATCGATTCCTGTTATGACTGGGAGAATGAATGTGCGAATGAGAGAGTGACTGGCTCTCTTCACCATCTTTCTCTACCTCTACCTGTGGGCAGAGGGATACGGTCGTTACCACGCTGGAAGGGAGTCAGATGCAGGTAAGCTACTCAACCGAGCTCCATCCTATCTCTTTAACTAGAGATAGGAGTGTATATCCACCACTTTCTCCAACAAGGGGGAGGAAGTGGATGCCTACATGAGACAACCCATTACTTTATATTTGCTCATGTACAGGAAAAAGTTCTTACAATGCTGGTACGAAGAGATACGCTTGCCTCTCTCTTAGTACTCGGCCCAGAGGTCTGACCATTGATCCTGCGGTGCACACCCCGATCAATCGGACAGAGGCTTGGATCCCTCCCTCGCTCTTACGACCAGGGAGGCATTCCAGGGATGGACGAACACCAGTCTGTTCATCAAAAGACTCAGATTCCTCCCACCAAGAAGTGAGTCTTCCTATTGTTAAAGGACCGATGGTTTGTATTACGTATCGGAACAAATGACAATTTGTCGAAAATTGCATTTCATACAATCAACTTACCTGTCAGATTATACATAGCTAAGACTCCGTCGTCCCGACAGAAATTCAAATTTCGCGCCACTCGCTACAGGTAGGTCAGGTGATCTACCGGCCTGCCTGGGCGGCAGGACTAGGAAAACCATCCCCGTTTTCTATCATATTTTCTCTGTCGCGGTGGTATCAACATTGTTGTTATTACCTCCTGACTTAGATTCATTTTTCAACAATTGATCAACGTTTTTCGGCTTTTTTGGTGACGTATTTGGATCGTGTTTTGGCATTCGCTACTGTGGACTGTTTTTGGATTAGCTCTTTTGGATTTTTCTCAGTATGTCTGATTCTAATGTGAGTGTGAGAATGTGTGTGAATGTAGGCTGCAGGGTGAGGATACCGAAAGCTTCGGTTGATCCTCACACTGTATGCCGTAAATGTAGGGGGGTCAGTGTTCTGCTATTAAACACTTGTAAGGAATGCGAGGGTTTGAATGCAGAAGAGTGGAAGACTTTGACTTCTTATTTGAAGAAGTTAGAGAGGGATAGAGTTAGACGACTGAAAGGTGTGAGTTCAAGGCCTATTGAGCCTTTCACGGATAATTCTAATCCTACTGATGTAGATTCTCCCTATATCTCATTCTCAGAGTGTTTTTTCGGATTCGGCATCGGAAATCGCCAATCTGAAAGCAACTATTAGAGACATGAAGTCCAAGATGGCTGACTCGAAAGGTAAGGCTAGTGATAGTGAACATTTCAGTGAAGTGAGTTCTATCAGTGTTGTGGAGGGGGCGTTTGATCGTCCCTGCGACGCTCCCAGGCCTAGACCTCTTCCAAGCTCCCATGCCCAGAGGAGAAGGAAAGTCGAAAGCCTTAAGGAGGTCGTGGGGAATCCCCAACGGTCAGACGTCCCTTCAGCTAGCTCTGCTTCATGGCAGCCGCTCAAGGGCGCTATAGAAAAAGCGTCCTTCGCGAGTGTTTTCTCGTCCTCTCCCTCTCCCTCACCTAAACGAGGGTGGAAGGAGTCGGACTTATCGAGACCGCTGAAGCGTCATATGAAGCAAGACGTTTGATTCGAGCCCAGAGCGCTTCTCGGATGACGCCCCGTCTGCTATTAAGAAAGCGAAGGTGGCGTCAGCGTCACCTGACGCTTATGAGGAAGTACCCCGTCATGCTTCTTCCCCGAGTGATGACGAAAGGCGTCATGCACTAGACGTGGGAGAAGCGTCAAGAAAGATAATTATGGCGGTTCAGGAACAACTGTCATCTCTTGTGGGAGTTTTAGCGCCCCAGTCGGAAGGACGTGACGCTTCCAATTAAGAAGTCTCGTCCTCTCTCACCTGCTCGAAGAGAAGCGTCAGACAGATGTGAAACTGCTAAACGTCTGGCAGGAGCTTCGATTTCGAGAACTAGAACAGGGGGCTTACGAGTGTTGTAAGACAAGAGAAACGAAAGACGTCTTTTAGAAGTGAAGCGTCATTTTCAAGCGGATCTTAGACGTGACGCTCCGTCCAAGATTGTGACGCGAGTAGGACGCCCTTAGAGAGCGGAAGCGTCTTCCAGACGCGAAGCGTCATCAAGACGTCAACAAGAGACGTCATCCATGACGCTCGGAGAGCGGGGAAGCGTCATACAAGACGTCTTCTAAAGTTCAGAGAAGCCGCAGGTTGGTGACGCCTTCCAAGTCTATTAAAACAAGGGAAAAAGGAAAGAGTTTCATTCCCTTAGCCCCTCTCCTATCAGGAGTTTGTCTCCTCCAGAAGAGGAAAGTTCAGAAAGGAGAACGGAAACTCAGAGATATCCCGAGTTGGAGGAAAACTCGGATGATGACGATCATGGAAGAGAGGGCTTGTCCAACTATAAGGTTTTGACTACCCTGCTTCTTGAGGAATATGGAGACGAGTTGACTCGCTCCTCCTCCTTCTCCGCGCTCGCTCTTTTCTAGTGCGAAGGCGAAGAAGCCTCGTCTGTTCTGAAGATGAAGCCACCATCTCGATGAAGCGGGCTTTACACGCCTTAGACTCCTGGATGAAGTCTAAGAAAGACTTAGTCAGGACAGTATTTTGCATGCCTCCAGCAAGGTTAGCTGGGAAAAGAGGCATATGGTACAAGACGGGGGAGAATATGGGTATCGCTCTCCCTTCTACAACAGAGGCAGATTTTTCGACGTTAGTTGACGCTTCAAGGCGTCCAAGTCTCAATTCTGCTCGAATTACATGGAGTATTTCAGAACTGGATCATCTCCTCAAGGGACTCTTCAATGTATTGGAAGTCTTCAACTTCTTTAGATGGTCCCTTGGGGTGATGTCCAAGAAAGCTCATGATCAGAGGGAATCGAACCTGAAGCCCTGTTATGCATTTTGTCTTGCATCGACAAAGCGGTACAGGATGGATCTTTTGAAGTCTCTTCATTATTTGGAGCAGGTCTTTTGAAGAAAAGGACGGTGTATGGCGCCTTCTTAACAAAGGCAGTCTCGCATGCTCAGAGGGCAGCTCTACTGTATGCACCTCTGTCTGACTATTTGTTCCCTTTCTCAGTTAGTGAAGGACGTGGCTCACTCTTTAACTGAGAAGGCGACGCAGGATCTTCTGACGCAGTCGGCTGGAGAAGAAAGAAACCTGCTTTAGTATCTGACAAGAAAGGACCTAGCACTTCTATGCAGCCCTTTCGAGGTGGTCCGACCTCCAGACCTCCCGCAAGAAGGAAGGCTCCGGAGAAGAGAGGTAGGTCCGCCTTTCGTCCCTTTAAAAAGGGAAAATGAAACATTTCTCCTCCAAGCACCAGTAGGTGCCAGGCTCCTGGGATTCGTGGAGGCCTGGACACTGATAGACGCAGACGCGTCTTCATTGAATATCATAAGGAAGGGATATCGTATCCCTTTCCTGAATACTCCTCCCCTAACGTCAATACCAAGGGAACTATCAGCCAAGTACAAGGACCCTGTGCTGAGGGATACTCTTCGATCGATGGTGGAACAAATGTGGGACAAGAGTGCAATAGAACTAGTACTGGATCAAAACTCCCCGGGGTTTTACAATCGCCTTTTTCTAGTGGCGAAAGCCTCGGAGGCTGGAGACCAGTACTAGACGTCAGCTCTCTGAACAAATTTGTTCAGAAGGAGAAGTTCTCCATGGAGACTTCTGCTTCAGTCCTAGCGTCATTACGACAAGGCGATTGGATGGTGTCTCTAGATCTCCAGGACGCCTACTTTCACGTCCCGATCCACCCTTCGTCGAAGAAGTACCTCCGTTTCATGACGGGGGGAAGGATCTTTCAGTTCAGAGCCTTGTGTTTCGGCCTGTCCACAGCTCCTCAGGTCTTCACAAGCCTGATGAAGAATGTGGCGAGATTTCTTCATCTCAAAGGAGTGAATGTCTCTATGTATCTAGACGACTGGCTCATCAGGGCCAGATCAGAGAGACAGTGCTTGGAGGACCTAAAGTTAACTCTGGATTTGACCAAGGCGTTGGGATTGCTTGTGAACCTCGAGAAGTCTCAGCTGACCCCCAGACAGGACCTAGTCTATCTGGGGATTCGGATGGATTCTCGGGGTTTTCGAGTTTTTCCTTCGCAAGAGAGAACCGCGAAAAGGTTTGCGGATAATCTCTCTCTTCTTAGAGAAGCAACAAACGTCAGCGAGGGAATGGTTGAGCCTTCTGGGGACGCTTTCCTCGCTGGAACAATTCTTCCCTCTAGGAAGACTTCATATACGTCCACTTCAATTCTTCCTCAAGAGGTCTTGGAGCTGGAAAACCGGACAACTGTCGGACGTTTTTCCTATTCCAGTGGAGATAAAGGCACACCTACAGTGGTGGTTGCTACCTCTGGAAGAGAACAAAGGGATCTCTCTAAGACACAGAACCCAGACCTAGTGTTGTTCTCCGACGCGTCGGAGACAGGTTGGGGAGCGACATTAGGCTCAGAGGAAGTGTCAGGCACCTGGGAACCAGCACAGGTGTCCTGGCACATAAACTGCAAAGAGCTCTTCGCCGTACACCTGGCCTTGAAGAGCCTAGAACCTCTGGTGACAGACAAGGTAGTGCAAGTAAACGTGGACAACACCACCGCACTTGCCTACATTCGGAAACAGGGAGGGACGCACTCATCGTTCCTTTACGAACTCACGAGAGACCTATTACTTTGGACGTCTCACAGGAACATCTCCCTGCTGACAAGGTTCGTACAGGGAGTAAGGAATGTGAGGGCGGACAGGCTCAGCAGGAGGAACCAGGTCCTTCATACAGAATGGACTCTACACGAGGAAGTGTGTCTCGATCTACTGGTCTCTGTGGGGAAACTCCTCATGTGGATCTCTTCGCAACATTCATTTCAAAAAGGCTCCCAGTGTTTTGCTCGGTCGTGGAAGATCCAAGAGCAATTATGGTAGACGCCTTCCTGCTAAAACTGGTCCTGAGTAGACGTTTATGCTTTTCCCCCAATTCACTTCAAAATCCTGGGGGTTAGTAATGAAAAAGTTGTGTGGCGTCAAAGAGACGAGGATGACGTTAATAGCCCCCTTTTGGCCGGCCCAGGAATGGTTCACGGAGGTGGTAGAGTGGATCGTAGACTTTCCAAGATCCCTACCAAGAAGGACGGATCTTCTCAAACAACCACACTTCAAGAGGTACCATCAAAACCTCCCCGCTCTCGCTCTGACTGCCTTTCGACTATCGAAAGACTTGTCAGAGCGAGAGGCTTTTCTCGCGAAGTGGCAAGCGCGATCGCGAGAGCTCGCAGAACCTCCACTACGAAAGTATACCAGTCGAAGTGGGAGGTCTTTAGAAGGTGGTGTAGAGCCAAGAAGTTGTCCTCCTCCTCTACCTCTATAGCGGAAATTGCTGATTTCTTGCTATTCCTGAGAGTAAAATCTCATCTAGCCGTATCCACAATAAAGGGATACAGAAGTATGCTCTCGGCTGTATTCAGAAACAGAGGATTAGATCTGGCAAATAACAAAGATCTCCACGATCTCATAAGATCTTTTGAGACTTCAAAGTCTAAGGAACCAGTACCTCCGAACTGGAACTTGGACGTAGTCCTCAAATATCTGTCTTCGGATAGATTCGAGCCTCCGCATATGGCATCATTTAGAGACATAACTAGAAAATGCCTATTCCTTTTATCTTTAGCTACGGCAAAAAGAATTAGTGAATTACAAGCTCTGCAGGATAAAGTAGGATTCAAGGGAGACTCGGCTATTTGCTCGTTTAAGACCCTGTTTTTAGCGAAAAACGAGAATCCCACGAATCCCTGGCCTAGGTCATTCGAAGTCAAAGGAATGTCGAGTCTCGTAGGCAGAGAAGCAGAGAGGTCTCTATGCCCTGTTAGAGCTCTGAAGTTCTATCTTCAGAGAAAGCGTCAGTTGGGAGGCTCTAGACAAGGTCTTTGGTGCGCGGTCAAAGACCCCACAAGACTGATGTCCAAGAATGCTCTGGCGTTCTTTGTAAGGAAACTCATTACGGACGCTCATAAGGTCTGTCCTGACGAACAATTACAACTACTGAGAGTAAAAGCTCATGAAGTAAGAGCGGTTGCGACGTCTCTCTCGTTCTATAAGAATATGTCGCTTAAAAACATTATAGATACGACATACTGGAGATGCAACTCAGTATTTGCATCTCATTACTTGAAAGACGTGCGTGTGACGTATGAGAAGTGTTTTTCTCTAGGTCCTATCGTATCGGCAGATACGATTCTGGGTACGGGAGCCGACACCAATCCTTAAATGTATATACTGTTCTTCTGTTTGGATATGGTCGAGAATCTCTTCGAACAATGGAGGATTCAGGCTCGCACGGGCGGCCGTCTATGTTGTTCATAAGAGAATTCTTGTCATATCCAATTAGTTGAGTAAAATTTTTTTTTTTGAAAATTATGTATGTGTGCGTAGTGGTTTTTGAGTTACGGTTGTTGTGACGAGTTCGGGATAACTCGTAACAATCCTTAGTTCTAACACATGGTTAGGATCAGGTGGTCGGGATTGGTTGTGTGCTCCTTCATAAGGTGTTTGTCATATAAGTGGATCAGCAACCCCATTGACAAAGTCCTTTTAGGCTCTGCTGAGTAAGTGGGTAAGACCCCATCGGCAGACCCACAAGAACTCTTGGCCATAGATCACATATCTCGCTAAAGTTTCTTGAGGTGATGCAGACTACTGGGCAAACACCCACCAAGTCTACACTATCAGGTAGGAAACCAAGGTTTATTTATACCTACAACATATGTTGTTTACCTGTCTATTCCATATAGTAGCTGTCTCTTACCCTCCACCGAAGGGTGCCAATCAGCTATGTATATATCTGACAGGTAAGTTGATTGTATGAAAATGATATTGTTATGTTACAATAAAGTTTCATACATACTTACCTGGCAGATATATACAATTAAAGGCCCACCCAGCCTCCCCGCAGGAGACAGGTGGAAGAGAGAAAATATGATAGAAAACGGGGATGGTTCCTAGTCCTGCCGCCCAGGGCAGGCCGGTAGATCACCTGACCTACCTGTAGCGAGTGGCGCGAAATTTGAATTTCTGTCGGGGACGACGGAGTCTTAGCTATGTATATATCTGCCAGGTAAAGTATGTATGAAACTTTATTGTAACATAACAATATCATTTTTCCTAACTATACAACTGAGGTCCTTTACATATAGTCCCTCCTCATGCCACCCCTCACTCTGCGTATTTTGCATGGGCCAAAAGCAAAAGTGATTTGTTTACCTCCCAGTCGCGCGGCGCGCGACGATCGGACAAGCAGTTAACTACCGTTCTCCCCTTGTTCGAAGCTTACGACCGTTCCAGCTGCCGCTAGCTACTTCCTATTGTTAAAGGACCTCAGGTTTGTATAGTTAGGAAAAATGCAATTTTCGACAAATTGTCATTTTAATACCCCACCATTAGCATCATTCTTAGTTGTGCAAACTCTAAACATCACACCGAGACCTCTACATTCCTATCAGTGTAAAGTATTTTCTCCTAAATTATGAAATTAGGTAATGACATACTACCTATTTCCTATTAAACAGAGGATAATGAAGGTCTAGCCATGCACAGGGCTAACTTGTTGGCCATAAAGCTCTCAAAATTTTTACTCAAAACACCTCAAAAGTAGACGCGTGATGGCATCTCAATGTTTGCCGAGTTACTTATGTAAACAAACTGCTCATTTCCTGTGATAAATCTGCAAATAATTTGTACTCATATTCGCTGGTATCATTTCCTTTACATTGTTGGTAAATATTGGTGTCTGTCGGGGCGTGGCTGGGGGAAATCTAGCGAATTTTTGGGATGCCAGCCCACTAGATAATATTTAAATAATGAGGTAAACACCAGAATAAGATTATAAATTGCATTACGTACTGTATTACATATTCATGATAATTCATTCAAAAATATTCATTGTTGTTGGAAAACAAACCTGATCCCTGAGAAATTTCAACCCCTTTGCTGTAAACATTATGATGTATTCTTTGCATTTTCCTTTTTTTTTTAATTAATATGCAATATTGCACAGTGTAAAAAAATATATAACATAAATAGTGTAAGTTTTGTAAAATATAAAGATGTTTTAAGTAATTATTTTTTATTTGAAGACCAGAATAAGATTATTAATTGTATTAATGTATCATGTAATCGTGATTATTCATTCGAAAATATTCATTGTTGTTGGAAAACAAACCCAAATTTCAAAGCCTTTGCTTAAACGTTACGAATGATTTTCATGTTTTCCTTTTTTTTTATTAATATCACATACAGTGAAGTATATATTTTTGTACATGAACTTCCCTGCCAGATATATATATAGCTTACGACTGACGTCACGACAGAAAATTCAAAACTCGCGGCACACGCTACAGGTAGGTCAGGTGATCTACCTTACCCGCCGCTGGGTGGCAGGTGTAAGAACCAATCCCCCTTTCCAGCCAGATTTTCTCTGTCGCCGGCTTAACAGCACCTGTTGTTAAGTCCTCTCGATAGTGGATTTATTCTCGTCGCCGACGATTCTTGGATTGACTATTGTTCCGATACGTAATACAAACCATCGGTCCTTTAACAATAGGAAGTAGCTAGCGGCAGCTGGAACGGTCGTAAGCTTCGAACAAGGGGAGAACGGTAGTTAACTGCTTGTCCGACAGTCGCGCGCCGCGCGACTGGGAGGTAAACAAATCACTTTTGCTTTCGGCCGCGGGTGTGAAGGACGTGTTCGTCATCGCTCTCTGCCCGCTTCATCGTCGTATGCTTTGTTTATATTGTGTTTTCTACTAATGGTTTGTTTGACTTGAAAATGAAATAAACTGTAAGTACACTGTTTTCCATTTTCATTACTTAATTATGAACCAACATGGAGTTATCGCCGTAGATGCGGTGATTTCCTCTCTTTTCATGAATTGAACCCTTGAATTATGTCTCGGTGCCGAGGGCGGGCGCGCTCGCGCCGAGTCATGTATTTTGGGCGAAAGTGTGTAATTGAAAAATGTAAGTACTCTTTTCATCTATTTTTGCCCTGTGCGTTCGTTACCGAGAGTGTGATTGCGCTCGGCACGAGCCTTTTAATTTTGTATAATAGAATGCAATGAAAGTGGATTCGCAATTGCAATATTCTTTTCATTTTCATTTATTTATTTGCATGAAATTTAATTTGGATCAATTTTCGTTCTTACCCGGAATTGATCCTTACGATTTTTTTATGTGAAAATGAAATCGCCAATGCAAGTATCTGTTTCATTTTCCATATATATTTTATGATAGCATCATATTATTGGATCAAGTTTCCGTTCTTACCCGGGAATTGATCTTTTCCCCTTTAAGTTCTATGAAGTGAATTGCAAGGGCAGTATTCTGTTTTCAATTTTCATATTACTTTTCACTGCTGTGCGGGGGTAGGGGAAGCGAAGGTCTGCCAGGAAGTCGTCGGAAAGCTCTCCCGCGACTCCCTTGGTATCCGATTCTTCGTCTTCCTTCCTGCCCCCCGCTCAGCTTCTTCGTTGTATTTTGTATTTGGGGTCTTCCTTGCGTTCGGGGTGGGGCATGTCTTCCCCCCGTGCGTGAGGGAACCCCTCTTACTAATCTATCTATGTTACCGCAGGTGCTACACCGTGGGAGACGACCTTGGAGACATGGTATGGGTACCACCGCGGGAGGCAGGGCGTGCCTAGCATCACGGGCTGCTGCAGCGCTCTAGCGAGGTCTGGGGTCGCGTCTCCACTACTACCACGGCCCGCTTATGCTGCTCCCCCCCCTCTGGTCTACACTCCCCATGCTGTGTCGATGACGCCGTCTGCCGCTACTAGGGCCGCAGCCGTACCGAGGTGGGGTTGCCGCCAGCCGCCTGTGTTTTTTCTTTTTTCTGTTGCCTGCCCCCAGACTTCCGCTGTTCCAGCAGCTCGACCCCTGGACCGGCCGCCAGTACCCAGGTTCCGCTGGCTGCCGATGATTCTACGAGGCGATCGCTGGGCCTGCCGTACCTGCCGCTGATGTGATTCCCGCTGTTGGCTTGGCTGTCCCTTCTGGGTCTACCGCTGCCGCTGTTCCTGCCGCTCCTGAGCGGTTGCTGTTCCTGTCGCTCCTGGTTCCTGTGCCTGTCCATGCTGGTCCTGCCCACGGTGTGTCTTTCCCCCAGTCCCAGGTCCTTCCGGACAGGTGCAGTCGGGTGTGTTGCTTCGGCAATAGCCCCGGCTCCGGCCTGGATGGAGGACCTGACGACTGTCCTGCGTGAGCGACGAGGAAGAGGAAAGAGGAAGCTGTCATCTTCGTCTTCATCGCGCTGCTGCCTCTTCCCCTTCGACTATAAGGCCCATAAGCCAAGAAGGAAGAAGCTGCCTTCCCCCCGAAGTCTCCTTCGGAACTTCTAAGGGCCCGTCCACCCCGGTAAGGGACGGGGGGTCCTTCTGCTGGTCCTCCTGCTCCTTCGGGAGCGGGGCCCGTCTCCCCTTCCGTAAGGAAGAGATAGACGGGGACCAGAGGAGTATCGGTTAGCTCTGGTACTTCCTCGCCTGGTGCTAGCGGCGATGCCGCTACGCCAGGTTCCGGCTCGGTCTCTCGTTCGCGAGAGATCCCGAGTGTACGTTCTCCCTCGGGAGACCGTGCAGCCAAGTTTCGGCGCCAGAGTTCGCTCGGCGCCAAGACGCGGCACAGAGCAGAAGGCTGGTGAGAGACGCTCAGGTGACTCTTGCCAGGCCAGCGGCCGCTCTTGCAGCGACCAGCTGGTAACCCGGGTTTTCCCCCCTAAGAAGGCTCCTTCGGGACCTTCTAAGGGCCCGTCTCGCTCCGGCGATTCGGGGAGCTCTTCTGCTGGTCCTCCTGCTCCCATCGGGAACAGGGCCCGTCTTTTCTTCTACCAAGGAGAAGAAGACGGGGACCAGAGGAGTACCAGCTTCGGCTGGCACTTCCTCGCCTGGTTCTAGCGGTTCTGCCGCTAAACCAGGATCCGCCTCGGCTTCTCGTTAGCGAGAAGTACCGAGTGGACGGTCTCCCGCGGGAGACCGTCCAGCCAAAGTCTTGACACTCGAGCTCGCTCGTCGCCAAGCCAAGACCGAAGCGCGGAGCAGAAGACTGGCGAGTGTCGTGCAGAACGACTCTCGCTAGGCCAGTGGACGCTCTCGCAGCGACCAGCTGGCTGCTCGGGTTGACGTGACGGTCGCTGACCAGCCACGGGTTGAGGCGAGGAAGGTCCCGCGGTCGTCGGTACCAGCCACGGCTGGTACCAGCGGCTTGACGCGCCGAGAGGACGCTCGCCGGTCTCACCGCGACAACGAGCCTAGCAGGTCACCTGACGCCGCTCCCATCGGGACGGGCGGAGACGGTAACCAGCAACAGCTCGCCTGACGCTAGAGATCAGCGTCGACGTTCTCAGCCGAGCCTCTCGCCCCAGGTGCGAGCGGCAAGCTAGGCCTGCTGCTCTGATCAGCAGCAGCCCTCCAAGCACGCTGGTCCTGCCAGCGAGCTAGGGGGGAGCGTCAGGTCATGCCTCTCCTGTACCTTCAACCTCCTCGGGCTACCACCGGGAGGAGCGAGGTACCTATGAGTGATCGCGAGAGGTGCGCCGCTCGCGATCCCGCTATGACGCCGTATGGACCAGGCACGGTTCTTAGGACCGACCAGGACATACGCGCAAGTAGCTGGAGGCGACCGTCAGGGTCTGCCGCTGTTCCTCCTTCTGAAGGAGGAGTATCTCGGGATCTGTTCTTGTTGGAGGGACTGGACGGTCCTCCTACTCCGCAAGACGCGGTTACTCCCGAGATACAGAGGAATTTGCAGAAGTCATTAAGCTGATTCGTCAGCATAATGACCTTGCGGAAGGATTGCCGATCCCACCAGCAGAGCCCACGTCTCTGCTCGAGTCGTTTTGGGGCCCGAGAGGGAACCCAAACGACGGTGGGTCTGCCGCGATCGGGAACTTGCCGATTCTGTCTCGAACCAGAGTCTCTCGTCTCCGGACCAAGAAGGCTCTCTCAGTTCTGGCCGGTTCGATCAAGCTACTTTTCCACCTCCTCTACTGCGACAGCGGCTTTTCTACGTGTCTTCGGACACCCGTATTTGAATACTCCTTCGGGTCCCCTCCTGAGAGGTTTCGACCTCGACAGAGGACTGGAATGAGTCGGAGGACGGTATCGGCTCTCTCCTGTCAGGTGTCGATCAGCCCCACCCAGACGACGTTCACAGTGGGCGGCAGACCCTTACCTACAGTGAGAGTTCGTAACCCTCCGCGGGAAAACGTTTCTCCTGACGATACGTTTTTCCCAGACTCTGAGAGGCCATCGCCGCAAGGCGATGGCTGTTCCTACTCTTCTCCAACTGCTAGTTCCACTGGGAAGGCGAGCGAGTATCCAATTCCTCCCCCCATTCCCTCTCTCCTTACGGTTACGAGGGAAAGGGGAGGGATCCTACAGAGATTTCTCTGTAGGATCCCACGTTCGGGACTGCGCTACCGGGGGGACCTTCGGGTCCTACCTGACGTAAGCCCCGGTCGTTGAGGAGGAATCCTGCCCATTCTCGATTTCTACGGGAATCGAGAGGACCACCAGCCGATATCGTTTGACGAATTCGGTGGGGGTTTCGCAGACTGCTTAGAATTCTACGGAATTTCTAAGCATTCAGTGTTCGAGTTTTATTTTCGATCTCCAAACACTTACGCGAGACCACGGTCCAAAGTGAGCGAGACGAGAATCCCTGATATACACGATAATCGGGAACCTCGCCTATGCTCGAATTCCTGGAATTTCTAGCATTGGGAAGAAGACTGCTGCTGAAGAAACTATCTCACAGTAGGCGACTAACCTGGACTAGAGAAGATCGGACGGGAATATCCAGTTTGGCTTGAACTATCGTCTTAGTATTCTGTTCACCATTGAAGCTTTCCTTCGAGGAAGACTTCTCCTTCATCTCTTTGATAGAGATCGAAGGTGGTCGATCTCCAATCCTTATTTTGTTTTCTTGAAGGAAAGAATTTAGGATGGAGGTCGTTGTTCAGAATCCTACAAATATACTACGTATATTACCTCGCGACATGATTTCTACTAAGCAGTTGAATTGTCCGAGGGGTAGGCGCATATCCTAGTTAATCTACGGATTGCGACTTATAAGAGAAGTATTCTAATTGAACTGCAACTCGGGGTTGCCTGCAACCTCCCAGGAGTTTTCAGTTTCAATTTTATATACTTATGGTTTTGTCACGACAACACCATTTCAACTTTTATATTTACCGAAATTCGTTTCGCCTAAATATAATTGCTCGAGCATATCTTTTATGCTCGGTAGTTCTAGCCGAACGCATTCCTTCGTGGAATAATGGATTACCTGGCAACTCAGATGACGAGTCAGCGAGAGCTCAGGCTCAACTACTGCGTATTGAACTGCCTGATAGCAGCTCAGTATCAGCTGGGCCTCCGATATGCACGGTCATGTATGTCTCTCTCTGCCCTGCTTTGATTGACTACCGAACCGTATCTCTGCCCAACAATCATGGACTTAGGTTCTCTGATTAACGGGGATTCTCGCAATAATGAAGGACCATCTACTGCTGTGACGCTAGATTACATCGCCTTCGACATTGCGAGAATTTTCAACAGAGATATCTCTTGGACTCTTTCATCTTTCTGTTTACCGCACGGTAACAGAAGTCTGTACAAGTCTCCCTCCCGCTGCATCGCACTGCGATAATGGCGAATGTGTTTTGCAGACATCTGAGTTTGTCTTCAAATATCTCGTATTCGTAGGGTGTACAATTGTTCATTGTTTAACCCGAATTACAAGATGTGTCAGAAGACATCGCCTACTCTCCGACCTGACAGCTCTACTTCCAAATGTTCAGCCCATGAGAAGCAGTTCTTCAGGCAGCTTTCCCCTGTGTTTTCATTACTGAAGAACGCCCCGCTTTCATTGCAACTACGACTTCTCACCGGACAGCAATGAAATAGCGGTTAGCGTTTTCAGTCATTTGTAAGCACAGGTTATGAATCTTGAGAATCCTTCTCTCGATTCATCTGTGAAGACGTAGGTTTGCATTCAATATCTACCTTCGTCTTCAACGGTACATAGTGTTGTTTCTCCTTAGCTGAGATTCAACAACCATGAGATGTTTTACCTTCAGGGACCTCGGTCTCTAGAAGGCAATTGACTTTCGCCTGTGGGCACATGCCTTAAGAGAATCATCACCTCGCTGTCTGGCATTGGTGACAAACAAATACATTATTTGTTTGGTCTCTCGGCATAACCCTTTAAAGGCGAAGGTCACGTGGACTTACTCGGATGCTTTGACAACTTGCCTCCTACCGAACGCAGTCAGTCGGCAGCTGTCAGAGCGGCCGAGTCAGTTACGAACTACGCTGTTGACTTAGTTCGGTTGTTACAGAGCAATCATTACTTCGTTTTAATAGCTTGTCACAGTACCCATACCATTGACACCCACCATGGAGTGTCGGTGTCCTATCCAACTACCGAGAACTTCGCTGCATGGGGATAGGAGGATGCGAGAGGACTTCGTGGCAAACGGACAGGGACCAGTATGGGTAATGGACATCACGAAGTAGAGAAGAGGGATAAGGTCATGCGACTATTTCCTTCTTTTCCTCTGAGGAACTGCATGACTTCTCCTGCGAAGTCAAGCCCCAAATCCAGGGGATGGGGATCCGTGACGCTCGATTTCGTTACCAGAACTTCGTAGCGAAATGACTCAGAACCCTTCGGTCCCTGACGATTGGTTCGAGTTGTTCACAATCCCCTACCCTAATGGACTTCACCGCCTTCGATGCGAAGGAGATGCTGCCTTGTCCGCAAGAACTTCTCCGTGGCGCAGGTATGAAGGCAGGGGTCTGGCAACCAGACCACATGCCCTTCCTTCTACCTTCGGGATATTGCCCACAGGTCCTTGGATCTTTTTCCTTGGGACCCGTGGGTGGCTGCTCAACACGTTGTGTAGCGAACCCGACCCTCGCAGGCTGAACAGCATCGAGTCCTGGTGTGACCATAATGAATGGATGAGTGAATGAGAGTGTGACTGGCTCCTCTTCCATCTTTTCTTCCCTCTACCTGTGGTTTAGAGGGACACGGTCGTCACCCTGCTGGATAAGGACAAGATGCAGGTGAGCTACTCAACAGAGCCCCATCCTATCCCTTTCACTAGGATAGGAGTATATCCACCACTTCCTCCAACAAGGGGGAGGAAGTGGATGCCAGCTTGAGACAACCCATACTTTATGTTGCCTCTTGCAAACAGGAACAAGTTCTTGCTTGCTGGTACGAAGAGATACGCTTGCCTCTCTCTTAGTACTCGGCCCAGAGGTCTGACCATTGATCCTGCGGTGCACACCCCGATCAATCGGACAGAGGCTTGGATCCCTCCCTCGCTCTTACGACCAGGGAGGCATTCCAGGGATGGACGAACACCAGTCTGTTCATCAAAAGACTCAGATTCCTCCCACCAAGAAGTGAGTCTTCCTATTGTTAAAGGACCGATGGTTTGTGTACGTTATCGGAAACAAATGACAATTTGTCGAAAATTGCATTTTTCCTAACTATACAAACCTGAGGTCCTTTCTCATATAGTCCCTCCTCATGCCACCCCTCACTCTGCGTATTTTGCATGGGCCAAAAGCAAAAGTGATTTGTTTACCTCCCAGTCGCGCGCCAAGCAGTTAACTACCGTTCTCCCCTTGTTCGAAGCTTACGACCGTTCCAGCTGCCGCTAGCTACTTCCTATTGTTAAAGGACCTCAGGTTTGTATAGTTAGGAAAAATGCAATTTTCGACAAATTGTCATTTTTGGTGATGTACCCTTTGTCCGTTGGCTTGGCATACGCTATTTTGGATCGTTTTTTTGGATTGTTCTTTGCTTTTTTCCCATAATGGCTGATTCTGAACTTAAGAAATCTTCTATGTTTAGAGTATGTTCGAAGAGTGAATGTAAGGTGAGGCTTCCTAAAGCGTCTGTAGACCCTCACAGTGTATGTATGAATTGTAGAGGGAATTAATGTTCTTTCATTAACCCTTGTCAAGAGTGGGAAAGGTTGGATGAGGACGGATGGAAGTCTCTTTCTTCCTACTTAAGGAAGTTAGAGAAGGATAGGGCGCGTAAGGCTTCTTCCAGGAGTTCAAGTTATGGTAGCGTGTTAGCGAACTTGATGTTGAGAACCCGATAGTAGACGAAGTTCCTTCTCCTGTTTCAGCCCCTGCTCCCAGCTTTGAACCCGAAGATTCGTGTTCGGAGAACGCAATAAGGAGTAATGAGAGCAAAGTACGCTCTTATAAAGGTAAGAGTGACAGTGCAAGTGATAAGTGCAGTGCCCCTAGTGCAGTGGAGGGTGCGTCTGACCGGCTCACTAACGCTTCCAGGCCTAGACCTCTTCCAGACTCCCAGATCCAGAGGAGGAGGAAAGTCGAAAGCCGCAGGAAGGTTAGGGAGAACCCCCACCGATCAGGCGTCCCCTCGGCAGATCCTGTTGCTCGCTCCCAGGCTGCCTTGGATAGAGCCAAGAAGGAAGTGTTAAGACAGTGCTTCTCGTCTTCTTCGTCTCCTTCTCCTAAGCGTAGATGGAGCGCTTCGGAGTCGTCTCGCCCTCTCAAGAGAGCTTGGAAGGAACCTTGCGCCCTTCCTTCCAGCCCCGAATCCTTCTCAGAAGAGCCAGAGATCGAGCGTAAGAGAACCAGGAGATCTCAAGGATCCTCTTCTCCTTTCCGCGCTCGTTCCGCGCTCGGGCTTCTACTCCTGCCGAAGAGTTTGAGAGATCGCCAGCGCGCATCTTGGCCGGCCTACAGGCGCAGATTTCTGCTTTAGCCAACTCTTTAGCAGGGAGTTCTCATCGTCGGAAGGACATCTCTCTACCGGTGAAGAAGTCGAAGAAGGATACTGCGGATTTCTCGCCTACTGCAGGAAGAGTGCAAGAGCCTCGCAGCAGAGCCTCTTTCATTAAAGAGAAACTCAGTCGCTCTCAGAGCAGGCGCTCCTCTCCCGCCAGCAGACGTAAGGATCTTGACAGGCGTTCTTCTCCGGAACACCGCTCTCCTAGTTTTAGGGAGGATAGGTTCCCTTCTAGTAGGCATCACTCTCCGAAGACTCGCTCCTCTTCTAGCAAGCGTCAAGAGTTTGACAAGTACCAGGATTCTCGTTCTGTCCAGGATCGTAGTAGGCGCTCTTCGCCTGGAAGCCGCTCTCCTCTGCACAGGCGCACGGAGACTAGTAGGCGCTTTTCTCCGGATTTTGTTTCTTTGCCTGAGATTCGTTCGCCATCTGTCAGACACAGAGAAGATAGTAGGCGCAAAGAGCCTAGCAAGAGACAGACTAGACAATCTCCTCCTTGCGAGTGCCCTCGGTCAGATAGGCGCTCAGAACCTCGCAAACGCTTTGCGTCTGACAGACGCTCTTCTTCGGAAGACTTTTTGCCTTGTGACAGGCGCCAAGAGCCTGACAAGCGCTTTGGATCGGACAAGCACCAAGGGCCTGACAAGCGCTTAGAACTTGACAGGCGCCTAGAGCCTAGCAGGCGTAAGGTACCTGATAGGCGCTCTCCTCATACTAGGAGTCCTTCAGTTGTCTCTGACAAGGATTTTGACAGGCGCGCCTCCTCTAGCAGGCGCTCTCTTAGTAGGCGCTCTCCCAGTAGGCGCTCTCCCAGCAGGCGCTCTCCCAGTAGGCGCTCTCCCAGTAGGCGCTCTCCCAGCAGGCGCTCTCCCAGCAGGCGCTCTCCCAGTAGGCGCTCTCTCAGTAGGCTCTCTCCTGGTAGGCGCTCTCCTAGGAAAAGCTCTCCTATAGACAGCCGATCTTCCAAACGTCATTCTTCAGAAGATGGACATGGTGCTTCCGAGGAAGATCTTCCTAAGGATTCTTCAGGTTCCTGTTATAAGAGATTAACAGAACTTCTCTTACAAGAATTTGGAGAGTCTCTTTCGGCTGTTGCTCCTCCGTCTCCCCCTTCCTTATTTTCAACGGCTAGAACTTCGAAGACGTCGTTGGTGGTGAAGATGAAACCTACGGTGTCGATGAAGAAGGCGCTCAAGAGCTTCGTCGATTGGTTGGTCTCTAAGGAGGAGAAGGGGAAGACCGTTTTTTCCTTTCCACCTTCCAAGCTTACGGGAAAGATGGGATTCTGGTACGAGTCGGGGGAACCTTTGGGTTTGACTCTTCCAGCTTCTGCAGACTCGGACTTCTCTTCGTTGGTGGATTCCGCCCGTCGCTCAGCACTTACCTCTGCAAAGACGACGTGGGGTATGAGCGAACTCGACCACCTTCTGAAGGGAATGTTCCGGGTTCTGGAAGTGTTCAACTTCCTCGACTGGACCCTCGTAGTCTTGGCTAAGAGGACGAGGGAGCAAGAGTCTCTTTCTCCGGAGGATTTGCATTCGGTCCTGTCTTGCATGGACAAGGCAGTGAGAGATGGTTCTGGAGAGATAGCTTCGCTTTTCGGGGCAGGAATTGTTAAGAAAAGAGGATCTCCGTTGGTGGGCAGACCCTCTTCTTTTCAAGGAAGGCATTTCCTTACGGTTGAAGAACCCCGACCTAGTGTTATTTGCAGACGCAAGGTTGGGGAGCGACTCTAGGGTCCAGGGAAGTGTCAGGCACCTGGATGGGGGAACAGGTGTCCTGACATATCAACAAAAAAGAACTCATGGCGATTTGGTTAGCCCTCAAGGAGTTCGAACCTCTCATTAAGAAGTCATCAGTTCAGATCAACTCGGACAACACCACAGCCCTGGCTTACATTCGGAAACAGGGGGGGACTCACTCATTCTCCCTGTACGAAACCGCAAGAATGCTCCTCTTGTGGTCGGAGGAAAGGGAGATAAGTCTCCTCACCAAGTTCGTACAGGGAGAAAGAAATGTCAGAGCAGATCTGCTCAGCAGAAGAAACCAAGTCCTTCCCTCAGAATGGACCCTTCACTCGGACGTATGCCAGGAGCTGTGGAAGATCTGGGGCAGACCTCATCTGGACCTCTTCGCAACTTCCAGGAACACGAGGATAGACCTGTACTGCTCACCGATTTCAGACCCGAAAGCAGTAGCGGTAGACACGTTCCTGTTGGACTGGAGCAACCTAGACCTTTATGCGTTTCCCCCTTTCAAGATTCTAGGGGGGAGACTAAGGAAATTCTCAGCGTCAGAAGGAGCAAGGATGACCTTGATAGCTCCATTCTGGCCCGCCCAGGACTGGTTCACAGAGGTACTGGAATGGTTGGTAGATGTTCCAAGATCCCTGCCACTAAGAGTCAATCTGCTCAAACAGCCCCACTTCAACAGGTTTCACAAGAACCTCCCCGCTCTCAGTCTGACTGGATTCAAACTATCAAGAGTCTGGTCAGAGCTAAGGGGTTTTCGGCAAAGTCTGCAAGAGCAATTTCCAATGCACGTAGACCTTCCACTTCCAAGGTCTACCAGTCGAAGTGGGATGTTTTCCGACGTTGGTGCAGGAATCAGAACGTTTCCTCCTCCAGTACCTCTGTGACCCAGATAGCAGACTTTCTTATTTTCCTGAGGGAAAAATGCGGTTTGGTAGTCTCAACCTTTAAGGGCTACAAGAGTATGCTATCTTCTGTGTTCAGACACAGGGGATTAAGCATCTCTGAAGATAAGGATCTGCATGACTTAATCAAGTCGTTTGAGACATCTAAAAGGAACTCTTGTTTAACCCCAAGCTGGAACCTGGATGTATTGCTATTGTTTTTGAGATCCTCTAGATTCGAACCTCTCCATTCAGCTTCCTTCAGAGATCTTACTATGAAGACCTTGTTTCTCTCCGCTTTAGCTTTGGCTAAGAGAGAAAGCGAACTGCAAGCTCTGGAAGGAGATACGTATTGGGTTCCAAGGAGACTCAGCTGTGTGTTCGTTTCTCCCATCTTTCTTGGCCAAGAATGAAAACCCCTCTTCACCTTGGCCCAGGAGCTTTGAAATTAAAAGCTTAATCCTCTCTAGTTGGAGTAAGGAATAGGAGAGGGACCCTTGTGCCCTGTAAAGGAGCTTAAAGTTTTATCTCCAGAAGAAGAAAAAACTTGGGGCTAACTCAGACATCCTATCGTGTTCCGTAAGAGATCCTAGTAGGCCCTTATCAAAGAATGCCCTGTCATTTTTTGTAAGGAACCTTATCAAAGAAGCTCACACATCTTGTAACCAAGATCAGTTTAGACTTCTTAAAGTCAAGGCGCATGAGGTAAGGGCCATCTCTACGTCTTTGGCTTTCAAGAAGAACATGTCCTTACAAAACCTCATGAAGGCGACTTATTGGAGGTGTGAGTCAGTCTTTGCCAACCACTACCTGAAAGACGTAAGAATTACGTATGAGAAGTGCTTTGGGTTAGGCCCGTACGTATCGGCGGATTCAGTGCTGGGGCAGGGAGCTGAAGCATATCCTTTTTAAATATTTTCCCTTATGTATTTGTATTGGTTTTTTGTTTTTTGTGGAAGGAGGAGTGCAGGAGGCATCTCCTTCTTTCGTAGTTCTAACATTTGTGTTTTGGTTAGGTGATCGTTTTGTGCTTGAAGCTCCTTGCAATGGTAGTGGACAGGCTCTGTCATTTAAGTGGGTTGATCCCCGTTGACTAGACCCTAACTGGATTCTACCCAAGTAAGCGGAGTCAGTTCCATGGTAGACCCAAAGAGTTTTTCACCTGTAGGTCACGCCCTCGCTGTAACTCTTCAGGGCAACGCAGACTTGTAGACAGTAACTATGAAGTCTTCTGCCTAAATCAGGTAAGAACCAAGGGTGTTTTATTACTTTAACATATGTTATTTCCCCTTTCTCGGACTTATATGTCTCTTTCCCTCCACCCCCAAGGGTGTCAATCAGCTATGTATATATCTGGCAGGGAAGTTCATGTACAAAAAATGATATTGTTAGTATACAATAAAGTTTCATACAATCAACTTACCTGTCAGATATATACATAGCTAAGACTCCGTCGTCCCCGACAGAAATTCAAATTTCGCGCCACTCGCTACAGGTAGGTCAGGTGATCTACCGGCCTGCCTGGGCGGCGGAGGACTAGGAACCATCCCCGTTTTCTATCATATTTTCTCTGTCGCCGGTGGTATCAACATTGTTGTTATTACCTCCTGACTTAGATTCATTTTTCAACCTTTGATCAACGTTTTTCGGCTTTTGGTGACGTATTTGGATCGTGTTTTGGCATTCTGCTACTGTGGACTGTTTTGGAATAACTCTTTTGGATTTTTCTCAGTATGTCTGATTCTAATGTGAGTGTGAGAATGTGTGTGAATGTAGGCTGCAGGGTGAGGATACCGAAAGCTTCGGTTGATCCTCACACTGTATGCCGTAAATGTAGGGGGGGTTCAGTGTTCTGCTATTAATACTTGTAAGGAATGCGAGGGATTGAATTGCAGAAGAGTGGAAGACTTTGACTTCTTATTTGAAGAAGTTAGAGAGGGATAGAGTTAGACGACTGAAAAGGTGTGAGTTCAAGGCCTATTGAGCCTTTCACGGATAATTCTAATCCTACTGATTGTAGATTCTCCCTATATATCTCATTTCTCAGAGTGCTTTTTCGGATTCGGCATCGAAATCGCCAATCTGAAAGCTACTATTAGAGACATGAAGTCCAAGATGGCTGACTCCAAAGGTAAGGCTAGTGATAGTGAACATTTCAGTGAAGTGAGTTCTCTCAGTGTTGTGGAGGGGGCGTTTTGATCGTCCCTGCGACGCTCCAGGCCTAGACCTCTTCCAAGCTCCCATGCCAGAGGAGAAGGAAAGTCGAAAGCCTTAAGGAGGTCGTGGGGAATCCCCACGGTCAGACGTCCCTTCAGCTAGCTCTGCTTCATGCAGGCGGCTCAAGGGCGCTATAGAAAAAGCGTCCTTCGCGAGTGTTTCTCGTCCTCTCCCTCTCCTCACCTAAACGAGGGTGGAAGGAGTCGAACTTATCGAGACCGCTGAAGCGTCATATGAAGCACGACATAGATTCGAGCCCAGAGCGCTTCTCAGATAACAATCCGTCTGCTATTAAGAAAGCGAAGGTGGCGTCAGCGTCACCTGACGCTTGTGCGGAAGTACCCTTCATTCTTCTTCCCCGAGTGATGACGAAAGGCGTCATGCACTAGACGTGGGAGAAGCGTCAAGAAAGATAATTATGGCGGTTCAGGAACAACTGTCATCTCTTGTGGGAGTTTTAGCTCCCCGTCGGAAGGACGTGACGCTTCCGATTAAGAAGTCTCGTCCTCTCTCACCTGCTCGAAGAGAAGCGTCAGACAGACGTGAAAACTGCTAAACGTCTTGCAGAAGCTTCGAGTTCGAGAGCTAGAACGGGGCTTACGAGAGTTTCGTAAAGCCAGTGAAACGTAAGACGTCTTTTAGAAGTGAAGCGTCATTCCAAGCGGATCTTAGACGTGACGCTCCGTCCAATATTGTGACGCCGAGTAGGACGCCTTTAGAGAGCGGAGCGTCTTCCAGGCGCGAAGCGTCATCAAGACGTCAGCAAGAGACGTCAGCCATGACGCTCGGAGAACGGGAAGCGTCATACGAGGCGTCTTCTAAAGTTCAAGAGAAGCCGGAACTTGTGACGCCTTCCAAGTCTTTTAAAACGGGAAAAAGGAAAGAGTATCATTCCCTTAGCCCCTCTCCTATTAGGAGTTTTGTCTCCTCCAGAGGAAAGGAAAGTTCAGAAAGGGAGACTCAGATATATCCCGAGTTGGAGGAAAACTCGGATGATGAAGATCATGGAAGAGAGGGTTTGTCCCAACTATAAGGTTTTGACTACCTGCTTCTTGAGGAGTATGGAGACGAGTGACTCCTGCTGCTCCTCCTTCTCCGCGCTCGCTCTTTTCCAGTGCTAGGACGAAGAGCCCATCGTTCTTTTCTAAAAATGAAACCCACCATCTCGATGAAGCGGGCATTACACGCCTTAGACTCATGGATGAAGTCTAAGAAAGACTTAGTCAGGACAGTCTTTTGCATGCCTCCAGCAAGATTAGCTGGGAAAAGAGGCATATGGTATAAGACGGGAGAGAATATGGGTATCGCTCTCCCTTCTACAACAGAGGCAGATTTTTCGACTTTGGTTGACGCTTCAAGGCGTCCAAGTCTCAATTCTGCTCGAATTACATGGAGTATTTCAGAACTGGATCATCTCCTCAAGGGACTCTTTCATGTATTGGAAGTCTTCAAACTTCTTAGATTGGTCCCTTGGGGTGATGTCCAAGAAAGCCCATGATTCAGAAGGAATCGAACCTGAAGCCCTGTTATGCATTTTGTCTTGCATTGACAAAGCGGTACAGGATGGATCTTTGAAGTCTCTTCATTATTTGGAGCAGGTCTTTTAAAGAAAAGGACGGTGTATGGGCGCCTTCTTAACAAAGGCAGTCTCGCATGCTCAGAGGGCAGCTCTACGTATGGCGCCTCTTTCTGACTTTTTGTTTGCCCTTCTCAGTTAGTGAAGGACGTGCTCACTCTTTAACTGAGAAGGCGACTCAGGATCTTCTGACGCAGTCAGCTAGGAAGAAGAAACCTGTTTCAGTATCTGGACAGAAAGGACCTAGTACATCAATGCAGCCCTTTGTTTCGAGGTGGTCCGACCTCCAGACCTCCCGCAAGGAAGGAAGGCTCCGGAGAAGAGAGGTAGGTCTGCCTTTCGTCCCTTTAAAAAGGGAAAATGAAACATCTCTCCTCCAAGCACCAGTAGGTGCCAGGCTCCTGGGATTCGTGGAGGCCTGGACACTGATAGACGCAGACGCGTCTTCATTGAATATCATAAGGAAGGGATATCGTATCCCTTTCCTGAATACTCCTCCCCTAACGTCAATACCAGGGAACTATCAGCCAAGTACAAGGACCCTGTGCTGAGGGATACTCTTCGATCGATGTGGAACAAATGTGGGACAAGAGAGCGATAGAACTAGTACTGGATCAAAAACTCCCCGGGGTTTTACAATCGCCTTTTTCTAGTGGCGAAAAAGCCTCGGGAGGCTGGAGACCAGTAACTGGACGTCAGCTCTCTGAACAAATTTGTCAGAAGGAGAAGTTCTCATGGAGAACTTCTGCTTCAGTCCTAGCGTCATTATGACAAGGAGATTGGATGGTGTCTCTAGATCTCCACGACGCCTACTTTCACGTCCCGATCCACCTTCATCGAAGAAGTACCTCCGTTCATGACGGGGGGAAGGATGCTTTCAGTTCAGAGCCTTGTGTTTCGGCTGTCCACAGCTCCTCAGGTCTTCACAAGCCTGATGAGGAATGTGGCGAGATTTCTTCACCTCAAAGGAGTGAATGTCTCTATGTATCTAGACGACTGGCTCATCAGGGCCAGATCGGAGAGACAGTGCTTGGAGGACCTAAAGTTAACTCTGGATTTGACCAAGGCGTTGGGATTGCTGGTGAACCTCGAGAAGTCTCAGCTGACCCCCAGACAAGACCTAGTCTATCTGGGGATTCGGATGGATTCTCGGGGTTTTCGAGTTTTTTCCTTCGCAAGAGAGAACCGCAAAAGGTTTGCGGATAATCTCTCTCTTCTTAGAGAAGCAACAAACGTCGGCGAGGGAATGGTTGAGCCTTCTTGGGACGGGGACTTTCCTCGCTGGAACAATTTTCTTCTCTAGGAAGACTTCATATACGTCCACTTCAATTCTTCCTCAGAAGTCTTGGAGCTGGAAAACCGGACAACTGTCGGACGTTTTTCCCATTCCAGTGGAGATAAAGGCACACCTACAGTGGTGGTTGCTACCTCTGGAAGAGAACAAAGGGATCTCTCTAAGAACACAGAAACCCAGACCTAGTGTTGTTCTCCGACGCGTCGGAGACAGGTTGGGGAGCAACATTAGGCTAGAGGAAGTGTCAGGCACCTGGGAAACAGCACAGGTGTCCTGGCACATAAACTGCAAAGAGCTCTTCGCCGTACATCTGGCCTTAAAGAGCCTAGAACCTCTGGTGTCAAACAAGGTAGTGCAAGTAAACGTGGACAACACCACCGCACTTGCCTACATTCGGAAACAGGGAGGGACGCACTCCTCGTTCCTTTACGAGCTCACGAGAGACCTATTACTTTGGACGTCTCACAGGAAACATCTCCCTGCTGACAAGGTTCGTACAGGGAGTAAGGAATGTGAGGGCGGACAGCTCAGCAGGAGGAACCAGGTCCTTCATACAGAATGGCTCTACACGAGGAAGTGTGTCTCGATCTCTGGTCTCTGTGGGGAACTCCTCATGTGGATCTCTTCGCAACATTCATTTCAAAAAGGCTCCCAGTGTTTGCTCGGTCGTAGGAAGATCCAAGAGCAATTATGGTGGACGCCTTCCTGCTAAACTGGTCTCGTGTAGACGTTTATGCTTTTCCACCCATTCAAAATCCTGGGGTTAGTAATGAAAAAGTTTGTGGCGTCAAAAGAGACGAGGATGACTTTTAATAGCCCCTTTTGGCGGCCCAGGAATGGTTCACGGAGGTGGTAGAGTGGATCGTAGACTTTCCAAGATCCCTACCAAGAAGGACGGATCTTCTCAGACAACCACACTTCAAGAGGTACCATCAAAACCTCCCCGCTCTCGCTCTGACTGCCTTTCGACTATCGAAAGACTTGTCAGAGCGAGAGGCTTTTCTCGCGAAGTGGCAAGCGCGATCGCGAGAGCCACGCAGAACCTCCACTACGAAAGTATACCAGTCGAAGTGGGTAGGTCTTTAGAAGGTGTGTAGAGCCAAGAAGTTGTACCTCCTCCTCTACCCTCTATAGCGGAAATTGCTGATTTCTTGCTATTACCTGAGAGTAAAATCTCATCTAGCCGTATCCACAATAAAGGGATACAGAAGTATGCTCTCGGCTGTATTCAGGAACAGAGGATTAGATCTGGCAAATAACAAAGATCTCCACGATCTCATAAGATCTTTTGAGACTTCAAAGTCTAAGGAACCAGTACCTCCGAACTGGAACTGGACGTAGTCCTCAAATATCTGTCTTCGGATAGATTCGAACCTCCTCATCTGGCATCGTTTAGAGACATAACTAGAAAATGCCTATTCCTTTTATCTTTAGCTACGGCAAAAGAATTAGTGAATTACAAGCTCTGCAGGATAAGTAGGATTCAAGGGAGACTCGGCTATTTTGCTCGTTTAAGACCCTGTTTTTAGCGAAAACGAGAATCCCACGAATCCCTGGCCTAAGTCATTCGAAGTCAAAGGAAGTGTCGAGTCTCGTTAGGCAGAGAAGCAGAGAGGTCTCTATGCCCTGTTAGAGCTCTGAAGGTTCTACCTTCAGAGAAAGCGTCAGTTGGGAGGCTCTAGACAAGGTCTTTGGTGCGCGGTAAAAGACCCCACAGAAACTGATGTCCAAGAATGCTCTGGCGTTCTTTGTAAGAAACGTCATTACGGACGCTCATAAGGTCTGTCCCTGACGAACAGTTAACAACTACTGAGAGTGCAAAGCTCATGAAGTAAGAGCGTTGCGACGTCTCTCTCGTTTTATAAGAATATGTCGCTTAAAAACATCATTGATACGACATACTGGAGATGCAACTCAGTATTTGCATCTCATTACTTGAAAGACGTACGTGTGACGTATGAGAAGTGTTTTTCTCTAGGTCCTATCGTATCGGCAGATACGATTCTGGGTACGGGGAGCCGACACCAATCCTTAAATGTATATACTGTTCTTCTTTTTGGATATGGTCGAGAGTCTCTTCGAACAATGGAGGATTTGGCTCGCACGGGCGGCCGTCTATGGTTGTTCAGTAAGAGAATTCTTGTCATATCCAATTAGTTGAGTATAATTTTTTTTTGGAAAATTATGTTTAGTGTGCGTAGTGGTTTTGAGTTACGGTTGTTGTGACGAGTTCGGGGATAACTCGTAACAATCCTTAGTTCTAACATATGGTTAGGATCAGGTGGTCGGGATTGGTTGTGTGCTCCTTCATAAGGTGTATGTCATATAAGTGGATCAGCACCCATTGACAAAGTCCTTTTAGGCTCTGCCGAGTAAGCGGATAAGACCCCATCGGCAGACCCACAAGAAGAAAACTCTTGGCCATAGATCATATATCTCGCTAAAGTTTCTTGAGGTGATGCAGAACGGACTACTGGGCAAACAACCCACGAAGTCTACCACCTATCAGGTAGGAACCAAGGTTTTATTTATACCTACAACAGATGTTGTTTACCTGTCTATTCCATATGTAGCTGTCTCTTACCCTCCACCGAAGGGTGCCAATCAGCTATGTATATTCTGACAGGTAAGTTGATTGTATGAAAATGATATTGTTATGTTCACAATAAAGTTTCATACATACTTACCTGGCAGATATATACAGGGGGTCCTCGAGTTACGACGTTGATCCGTTCTTACGATGCATCGTAACACGAATTTCAGCGTAAGTCGGAACATTGAAAAATACCACATGATTTAATGTAAATACCTATCAATAACAACGAGAGAACAATTCCTTACCTTTATTAGTTTGATTGGCTTGCACACTGGAGAGGAAGCTGCGGTGCTGGAGAGACTGGGGGAGGTTAGTGAAGAGAAAAAGAACCTCCAGAAGTTGCTGGAGATGCTGAGGCAGATGATTCTTGAGGTGAGGCAGAACATACTAGTACTGGAGATGCTGAGGCAGGTGATTCTTGAGGTGAGGCAGATGTTGGGGCAGGTGAGTCTTTAGGTGAGGCAGAACCTACAGAGGTGCTGAGTCTACTGGGGCAGGTGAGTCTGGGTTTAGCAGAACATTCAGAAGGTGCTGGATTAGCAGAGGCAGCTGAGGTAGAGGTACAGGATCTTCTGCAGGCCTCTCACCTTCTTAAAATACTGCTCCAGTTAGTCTGAACAGAGAGCGACCTCTTTTCATCCAAGATCTCCTTGTAACACTGCATTAAATCCATGACGCCTCTGGAAACCCTAGTGAACCTGTCCAAGTTGGGATCCTGAGCCTCAAAAGTTGACACGCTTGCTGCAACTCTGCAAAACCTCTTTATCAAGTCCTGCTTGTGAAAGCCTTAGGCTCTGGGGTGGGTGCTTCCTTCTTCTTCCTCTATTATCTGCTTCTCCAGTTGTATCAGGTCCTCAGCAGATAACTCCTCGCCATGAGACTCCAGCAGCTCTGTAACATCATCAACCTCCATCTCCAAATTGATTTCCTTACTCAGGGCAACAACGTTCTTGACAACTAGCTGAACTGTGTCCTCAAACCCATGGAAATCATTCACAAATTGAGGACAAATTTTCTTCCAGACACCATTCATGTTTGTTTGCTTAACCTCCTCCCAGGAATTAGCAATGTTCTTTACAGCATCAAGGATGTTGTAGGATTTCCAAAAGTCCTTCAGAGTCAAGTCCTTCTTGGTTTCAGTTGCCTGTAAAGCCATAGCAATTGTCCTTCGTAGGTAGTAGGCCTTGAACGAAGCAATCACTCCTTGGTCCATAGGCTGTAAAAGGGCCGTGGTATTAGGTGGAAGGTAACCACCTTGGACATTAGGGTTGAAGTCTCCCAGCTGGGCAGGGTGGTCCAGGGGCATTGTCCAGCACTAGCAACACCTTAAAGGGGATACCCTTGGAGGCGCAATACCGCTCCACACTTGGAACAAAATGGTTTGGTTTACGAACCAGTCCTCAAAAACACTGCAAGTGTCACCCATGCCTTCTTGTTGGACTTCCAAATTACTGGTAGTTGACCCTTCCAAACTGCCCTTGAGTGCCCTTGGATTTCAGCCTGATACACCAACAAGGGCTTCAGTTTGAAGTCGCCAGCAGCATTACCCCCAAGAAGTAAAGTTAGCCTCTCCTTGCTGGCTTTATGACCGGGTGCTGACTTCTCCTCCTTGGCGATGTAAGTGCGGTTAGGCATACGCTTCCAAAACAAACCTGTCTCGTCTACGTTAAACACTTGCTGGAGCAGAATAACCCCCCTCCTTAATATCTCAGACAACGCTTAGGAAATTCACTCGCTGCTTTCTCATCCCCACTAGGCAGCTTCACCTTGCAATTTAAGGTTATGGTAATTGGCCCGAGCCTTAAATCGCATAAACCAACCCCTACTAGCCACAAACTCTTCACTTTCCACTTCCCTCCCCCTTTTCTTTTTCAACGCTTCAAAACAATCTTTTCGCCTTCTCTGAATCACCATAAGGCTGACTGGGATACGCCGTTGATTTTGGTCTTCCAACCAAAGCACCAATAACCTTTCCATTTCAATTATTAGACCACTACGCTGCTTAGTTATCACTGTCGCTTTCATAGGAGCAGATCCTTTCACATGTTCAACGATGCGCTCTTTATCTTTGATAATGGTAGCAACGGTCGAACGGCTAAGGCCAAGCGAGCGGCCAATGTTTTGTTGGCGTTTCTCCCTTCTCGGATCGCTTTATAATGTCCACTTTAATTTCCATGGTGATGGCCTTTCTTTTCTTCGATGCACTACCATCAGAGATCCGCCTTGCGCTTGGGAGCCATAACAAAGAGCAAAAAGTTACAAAACGATACAACACGAGGGAGAGAGAGGCTGTAAACAACCAAAATGGCGTATGGGCGAGGACTGAGCGTAGCGAAGCGACGCCGTCCTCTCCCCCACAAAGCGTATTCTTCCGCCGTGCGCCTGGAACTAGTTCGCGTTTGTTTACGTTGCTTACGACGCTAAACCGCGTAAGACGGAACGACGCAAAATATTATTTTTTATATTTTTATGGGGGCGCGTTCGTAACCACGAAACATCGTAAGTCGAGACTGGCGTAACCCGAGGACTTACTGTACAATTAAAGGCCCACCCAGCCTCCCCGCAGGAGACAGGTGGAAGAGAGAAAATATGATAGAAAACGGGATGGTCCTAGTCCTGCCGCCAGGCAGGCCGGTAGATCACCTTACCTACCTGTAGCGAGTGGCGCGAAATTTGAATTTCTGTCGGGGACGACGGAGTCTTAGCTATGTATATATCTGCCAGGTAAGTATGTATGAAACTTTATTGTAACATAACAATATCATTTTTGTACATACTTACCTGGCAGATATATACGATTGATGGCCCTCCCAGCCTCCCCTCAGGAGGCAGGTGGAAGAGAAAATCTGGCTGGAAAGGGGGATTGGTTCTTACACCTGCCACCCAGCGGCGGGTAAGGTAGATCACCTGACCTACCTGTAGCGTGTGCCGCGAGTTTTGAATTTTCTGTCGTGACGTCAGAGTCGTAAGCTATGTATATATCTGCCAGGTAAGTATGTACAAAACTTTATTGTATACTAACAATATCATATTACATACATAGTGTAAGTTTTGTAAAATATAATGATGCTTTAAGAAATTATTTTGAATTTAAGACATTTAGTTCAGTCCTGTATTTTGTCATAATGACTCTCATACCAATTCCAGATAAATTGTTATAGTACTCATACTTTATTGTAGAAAGACAAAAATACTACATTTTTATACATTCAACTTACCCGTCAGATATATACATAGCTATTACTCCGTCGTCCCCGACAGAAATTCGAATTTCGCGGCACACGCGGCAGGTAGGTCAGGTGATCTACCCCCCCGCCGCTGGGTGGGCGGGAATAGGAACCAACCCGTTTTCTAATTCATATTTTTTCTGTCGCTTGGAATGTAAACAACGTTTGCAGTTCCTCCTGATGGATTTTCGTGTTTCATCGCCATCGATCGTCTGGGCTAACTTTTACAGGGAAGTAATGGATCTTTGGTTCGGCATACGCTTTTGTTAACTTTTTGATAATATTAACTTCGAAAATTTCGAAGATTAGTGACGTGTAACTACCGAAGTTTTTGGTAGACACTCATACACTTTCACGAAAGTGAATTACTTATACTTTCATAAAGAAAGGGGAATTACTTATATTTATTCATTAATACAAATAAGTGTTAGTTTTGATTGAGAAAATGTATATCTTTCTTCCTAGTTGGGGAAGTCAGAAAAGTAACTATCCTTTAGAAGCTTTTATTAGCTCTTGTGTTAACGAGCAATTATAGTAGTAACAGTACTAGTAGTTGTTGCATCCTCATCACCTTCTTACTCCGCAGAATCTACAATATCATATTTGCAAATTGTAGACTTTGGATATAGTTCAAATGCGAACTCTTTGAACGTAAGAAGTGAATATAGTGTTCCCCCATTACAATGGAGGGTGCGTCTGATCGGCTCTGTCTCGCTCTCAGGTCTAGACCTCTTCCAAGCTCACAAGCCCAGAGGAGAAGGAATGTCGAAAACCGTAAGGAGGTTTCAGAGAATCCCCACCGGTCAGGCGTCCCCTCGGCAGGTTCTGTAGAGCGTCCCAGACTGCCAGGGATAGCCATTGGAAAGGCATCCTAAAACAGTTTCTCCCTTTTTATGCCTACTGTTCCATGATGGATAGGAGAACTTCGAATGAATGAATTTGACGAAGATCCTCGTATAATGCCTTCTGGTAGAATTATTCAAAATATTAGAGATCATTCGATAACATTTGTGATAAAGTCATTGTTCGAACTTTTTTTTTTCGCAACTAGACGAGAACGCTATCCCATGGGGGTATGAAATTGTTATTTCAACATAAGATTCCCCATCGGTGCATTTTTAGATATATCTATTCTGTTTAGAATGATTTAGATTATTTGTCAATCGAATGAATTATGGTGGATCGCGTGAGTGATAAAGCATATATGTATGACTTTTAAGCTTCTAGCTCCTACCATGCTTAGGACAAATCGCCTTAGGCTACGGTATGGCATGGCATACTCACATACCGAAATTTATGCTATAATGGTCAACCTGAAATCCTTACAAAATTTCCTAAATTAATACGGTTTACCTTAATGTAACAGTATTATAGAGTATTCTATTACGCTAGAGTATGAGTTATATGATGCTTTCGTGTCTTCGAGAAGTGATCGGAGAAGCATATCTTTATTGGTGAATTGAGAGTAGGATAGAAACATTTTTCTTCGTGTTAGAAGAGGTTTCCATGAATTACCAGTACCCTTCTAGGACTTTCCTAGGAAGAAATTGTTTAAAAGGATTGTTTAGACGACACCTATTTAGTTTATAGACTTGTCGAAGTCTCGTTCGCTTAATTATGCTTATATAAAACTTCCTGAAGCTCGATAAAAATTTTATAAGATTCCTTTATTAGATGGAGTAACTGGCAACTCTAGAAAGGGAAGGCCAGTCGGCTTTCGAAGACTGCTTTCGCTTTGATTTGAGAGAGAGACCAGCGGCAGTACCATGTTGTTCTCAGTCGTGAGCGGTCGGTTACAGCTCTCTCTCCTGCGGAATGGGATAACTAACCGTACCTCTCTTCCCTACAATCGTGGTCTTAGCCTCGGATTGAGGGAATACCTAAGCTGTCATAAATAAATATTGTCTGCCTTTTGTTAGGAATCTTTCAATAAGAAAGATATTACAACCTTTCAATGCTGTTTACCGTAGATAACATGATTAAAGGATTCTAATGCAGCAGAACATTATATTATTTAATGCACTAATACTTACGAAAGCATGTCTTATTAGAGTACTACTTAGTGAGAGAGAGATGTAATAGAGATTCACTTCAAGACTACGCTATGTTAAGTCTTTCGAGAAACGACACAACCGTATTTAGAATCGGATATTGCGCAGAAGTTGTATGAGTCGAATGGGAAACATTCTTTTAGTGGGAAATGGTTTCCCTGATGGATATACTACGTATATAAGTTTTTCATAATAAGAACGGAATTAACATATGAAAGGATGTCTGGGTACCATAAAGACACAGATGTTCTGGCATAACATAAAGATAATTAGTAGTAGGCGCCAGCCAAATATTTCTTGTTCAGGAAAAAAGAAGGGGGGGGGATACGGAAGAATAACCGAGGAAAGAAAAAATTCCCCTTCCGATATACTCGAAATTAGAGGAAAAGGAAAAATTGAGAAGAAAAATCCAACTATGGAAGTACTGTAAAATTATAGGATTCTTACAGCACCTCTTCTTATTTTGATATCGAGATTTCCTGACCACGGTTTGTTGCAAGTAATGGGCCAGAAGCGTGACGCCTCCCAGGAGCGAGGTCGCAAGGCAAGCGCGAGGACGCTGCGAGGCGCGTGACGCCAACCTCAGAAGCAGGACGCCTCCCAGAAGCGAGGCGCCAGGCAAGCGCCAGGACGCTACGAGGCGCGAGACGTCAACAAGAAGCGTGACGCCTCTCAGGAGAGAGTCGCCAGGCAAGCGCGAGGACGCTCCAAAGCGGTTGACGCCAGCCAGAAGCATGACGCCTCCCAGGAGCGAGGCGCTAGGCAAGCGCCAGGACGCTTCGAGGCGCGAGACGTCAACTAGAAGCGTGACGCCTCTCAGGAGAGAGGCGCGAGGCAAGCGCGAGGACGCTCCAAGGCGCCCGTGACGTCAACCAGAGGCGTGACGCCTCCCAGGAGAGAGGCGCCAGTGTAAACGCGAGGACGCTGCAAGTCGCAAGACGCCAGCCAGAAGCGTGACGCCTCCCAGGAGCGAGGCGCCAACCAGGCGCAAGACATCAGGATCTCCAATTTCTCAGTATTTGGAGATAGACTTTCCAAGAGTTTCCTCTTTGAGAACTGACACAAGATCAGTTTTTTCCTGACAGGGACACAAGTTATCGCACAGGCGGCCGTGGCCCTTGTCAGGATTAACTGAAATTGCGGAAGTCTCTAACAAGAATAGTTCTCATGTCAGGTAAACATAGTGGTCCGCGTGAGCGAACTTCTTTCCTGGCAAGAGGAGTTGTTTTGGGAGAAACTCTTTTTTGCCAGATCACCCTCTACTGACAATTATTCTAGATATCGCACAGGCGAACGTAGTACGTGTCAGGATAAGTGGGTTCTTCTGCTTTATAGACCTTTACATGGTGAAGAGAACTGATATCTTTAAAGGTCTCTCGCTTTCCTCAACCTTATGAGACAGTGATAGAAAAACTATATATCGGACTCATAAGTTAATCTGGGTGCAGGTTTTAGAAAGACCTTGGCAACCACTTTTTTATTGCAACGTTTCGGCTAGTCCCTTGAACCATGCAGCTCCTTTTTCTCCTCTTTCATTGTTATTAACAGGATGGTATATTATCCTACTCCCATGTAAACATATAACAAGGGAGACCTGTAATGTTTTGGTACTAGAAAAGACTCGTAGGAGCTCTCAGTATTGGGTGAGAGGCTCTTTCAAGTATCTGAAACCGTACATTACGGCCTGATGTCCTAGGATAGGAATCTTGAATGATTCTCCTCGATCCTGGATCATTTATTAGGAGAATAGGATAATAATAATTTGTTGATTTTGCTGAATAACGATGATAGAATTTTCCGTTCTCTCGTTGCCCAGGCACAAGGACGGGAAGAAAAAAGAATTTAAGAGAGAGGTAGCAATCTACGCCATCTTTATTTTATACAAAGGGGAATAAAATTTAGTCTTTTTTCCCCTAAAATATAAACTCTTTACAGAATGTAAGACAAAGGGCGTCAAAGAAAGAGAGGATAATACGTTATGCCTCATTTTAAGATTAGAGAGGTTGGATTCACAGAGGTCACGTTCTTCTCACAGCAAGTTTTTGAAGTCTTTTCCAAGACAGTCTGAATATTCTTTCAGCATCTATTTTTAAATAGACCTTAACAACCTCTCCACTCTGAGTCTGTCTGTGTGCAGACTGACCAGAAGTGGACATGAATGAGAGGATGTTTCAAGGTAAATGACAGTAGCTCATGAATAAGATATATGATTACTGCAGATCGTGCTAGAGGGAATGAGGAAACTGTCCTCTTCCGATACCTCTGTGAACCACATAGCGGTTTTTCTTCCCTTTCAGAGGGAAGAATCACCTTTGTATATTTCTGCTATCAAAGAACGCAGTAAAAGGCTATATACTCGTCTCTATAAAGGGAATTGGAGATCGCAGAGCATTAAGATCTTCGGGATCTTCTACAATACCTCTATACGACAAGACTAGGAGATCTTATAATTACAATGGGATCCTATTTCGGCCTCAGATTCCGTGTTCTGACAAGATGGAACTGCTCCTCATCAATGTTTCTCTTGGTACTAAAGGACCAAAATGACAAGTGAAATTTTGGCTTGGAATCTGGAATCAAATTCTAGAAAGACTAGGCATGGGTTCCTGCCAGCATGGTATGTTTGGCAAAAGAACTAAAACCTTTTATTCATGGATCAACGCTTTCAGATAAAGGATTCGTTGTCCAGGCAATGTATTTACATTCTCATCTACAAAAGGAGATAAGGTTTAAACGTTGCTGACAGAGTCTTTGGAATACGATGAGGGCTTAAAAAACCACTTCCCAGAAGGTTCGAAGAGATATTTAAAGAGCTAGAAATCAGGAATCCTCCCAATTTCAGCTCAGAATCTCCTTAGACTTCCAGGCTCTTTCCCTGCCTTCGTGCAAGGATAGGGAAGATTTTGCAACAAGAGAACTCTTCAACATGTAGGAAGAGTGCTCGTTAGCAACGGAAGTATCAAGTATGATCCTCCTCGGAGGAAGACTGGTCTCTCGGACTATTAGATTTCCTATCGTCTACTGGATGTAGCTGACTAAAATTACCTCCCCTTGTTACGGAGGCCATAAGCTCAAAGTGAAAGAATTTCTTCCACCCTTTTCCATTCTCCTGATAACGATTGTGGATGTTCAGACTTTCGGACAATGTAGCGCCAATCAGCGCCAAATGCCAAACAGGCGTAAAGACGCCAGAGCAAGACAGTCCAAATAAACACTGCATTGTCTGATGAGGAGAAGGAGTAGGCCTCCAATCTGGCGCAGATGAGCTAGAGGCGAATAAATCAGGCAAATAAAGTGTCCGAGGTGGACATTGCCAGTTTTCATCGAGACTCTTAACAAGCTCGAATCTCCAGCAAGTGGGGAGAAGTCAGCCAGGCGCGAGGCGCCAGCCAGACGCGAGGCGCCAGGCAGCGAAGCGCCAGCCAGGCGCGAGGCGACAAGCCAGGCGCGAGACGCCAGGCAGGCGCGAGACGCCAGCAGGCCGCGAGGCGCCACATGCCAGGGTCGAAGCGCCAGCCAGGCGCAAGCCAGGCTCTGGGCTTCATCCAGAAGAGTTCTATTTCAAAGAAAGCCCTGGTCTTCTTTGGAAACAGTGGAAATCTCTAAAGCACTTCTTGAGTAACTCGACGATTCCTTCAAACAGCTAAGAATTAAAAGCGCTTGAAGTGCGGGCTTTTAACAATTCTTGTTCTTTCCATAAACAATATGTCGTGAGAGACATATTAGCTGTAATAACGGGAGATGCAACTCTGTGTGACTCCTCTTTGCACGAAGGAGATCAAGTGGGCCTATGAGAGATCCTTCTCTCTTTGTTATACGTGTCAACGGATGCGTGCCTTGGGATAGGGAGACGACACTGATCCTTAACTAGTGAATTATTTTTTAATTTTTTTTTTTTTTTTTAAATATAAGTGTATTATTTTCTGGGTTTATGTTTTGAAATGAGTTTGGGGATAGCTCTTTTCAAATTAAGCACAAACCCTCGTGTTAGGATCAGGTGATCGGGATCGGTGTTGTGCTCCTTAAATTATGCCAATAGGCATTGGTGTATTGTCATGTAAGTGGATAAGACCCCATTGACAAATGACCACTAGATTCTGTCAAGTAAGTGGATAAGACCCCATTGACAGATCTACAAGAACTCTTAGCCATAGGTCACATCCTCGCTGAGGCTCTTGAGACGAAGCAGACTACTAACAATAGCTAGGAAGTCGACCCTTCGTCTAAACACATAGGAACCAAGGTTTTATTTATTTATTACCTACAACGTATGTTGTTTACCTGTATATTCAGTAATAGCTGTCTTTTACCCTCCACCAATGGTGTGAATCAGCTATGTATATATCTGACGGGTAAGTTAAGTTGAATGTATAAAAATGATATTGTTATGATACATTAAAGTTTTATACATACTTTACCTGGCAGATATATCCAATTAATGGCCCACCCAGCCTCCCCTCAGGAGACAGCTGGAAGAAAAAATATGAATTAGAAAACGGGTATGGTTCCTATTCCCGCCACCAGCGGCGGGGTAGATCACCTGACCTACCTGCCGCGTGTGCCGCGAAATTCGAATTTCTGTCGGGGACGACGGAGTAATAGCTATGTATATATCTGCCAGGTAAGTATGTATAAAACTTTATTGTATCATAACAATATCATTTTTACCATGTACAATGCACTAGTGCGTCGTCCTCTCTTAGATGTTTGTGGCAGCCATGTCTCATAGTTTCACTAGTATATGTAACAAAATGTTGTTTTAATGTGCTGATTACAACTAAAGTCTTGAGTAAAATGAATAAAGATTATATATTTGAAAGGTTTTCTTAAGGGTTTGAATTTATTTCTTTTTTGTTTCACCAATTAAATAT
>NC_061109.1:57630587-57654523 GCF_015104395.2 Macrobrachium nipponense
ATGATGATTTTCGGCTTACGATGCGTCTCAAGAACGGAACCCCCGTCGTAACCCGGGGACTGCCTGTAGTCTGTTGGCAATAAAAAACCACAGTAAATAAAATTTTATTCTTTTACAGATACACCTGACAACCATCTCATCAAAACATCACAGACTAAATAAAACAACAGACAACATATACAGCAGCTTCCTGAAGTCAACACCATTTTTTCTCTTCAATGACAAAAATAAGAACCTTTAAATCTGTCAATATGCTAATAGTTTCAGTGAGAACATTTTACCATTATGGTTCTTGAAATTCATAAATTCTATGCATATCATCAGTACGTACCAAAGTCAAGGTTTTGAAAATTTTATGACTAGAACAATCATTTTCTAACTATTGGATAATTTCCACTTTTCTTCTCGGCTAACACAGTAGCTATGCACTGAACTTTACAATATTTCAGCTACTAGAATAAATAGAAAAAAATCTTTTACAACAAATACAATGATACAAAACTTAACACAATTGGTCATGAAATATCTATGATACATGAACAAAGCAATACTGCAGATGAAAATCTAAGACACCATAGTAGTCAACAAGCGTATGTAGCATGTGACATCACCCCAAGGGTCGTCTAGGCATTGGAAAGTGCAGCTACTCCTGGAAGCGTCTTACCTGAAAAGTGAGAAAACCTGGTTAGAAATCTCATAGAATTTAATATATGGAATTTTTATTCTAAAATTAATATTAATAATACTTACCTGTATAATTTATCTAGCCCTAAATCCCCAAAAACTGCACCAAAATTTACCACATTGGCAACCCTGTTACCTCCTATTCTGTCCGCCAGTTGGCACACTGTCGTTGACAGATACGAAAACCTTCCCTCAAATCAGTTGTGATAGGCAGATCGTGGGGTTATTATGGGTGGGACTAGATAAATTATACAGGTAAGTATTATTAATATTAATTTTAGAATAAAAATTCCATATTAATAAACTTTACCTTATATAATTTACCTAGCCCGATTAACCACATTGAAAAGGAGGAGGGAATCTGAATACAATTTCCCCTTCGGACAGAATAGGAGAAAACAAACAAAGAAATATATATCATAGGCAGTCAAAACTCAACCCAAGGTCAAAGATACTAACAACTCAAAGTCTCCTACCATAGATGCCACCAACTGCGGTAGCACAGGACAAGGAGTAAGTGTATAGTCAGTCCGTCTGTACTAAAGTCAGGTGACCGACCAGGTGACCAGTCAGACGAATTGCGGACAGCAAGGCTGCACCCTGAAGACTATCAAGCACTATTCTTTCCCTAAAGGATGAGTGTCTGGTGACTGTCTGGGCGATTCAAAGCTAAGCAAACCTTGGGGGTGTATCAACGCAACCCGAAGTCGCCAGCAACGAATCGGCTCATGAGCAACTCCTAACTCGAGCTTTCTGGTGCCAAGAGAAAGGAGCGCGGAGCAAAAAGGCGATTCAGTCCCGGGAACGACGAATGCCTGACAGTCCAACCTGGTCTCATGTTACCGATCATCGGGGGTGTATCAACGCAACCGACTTCGTCAACAAGAAACTCAGGGCTACTAAGTGTCGCCTGATCTCCACGAGTGTCTGACTCTGAGAAGACAGGTGAGACAAAAAGTAGATGGTGAGCGAGTCACCAGATGACAGCAGACGATCCATCGAGATATTCCCTCCTGTCCAGGACAGTGGAAGAAGCAGGAGTCGTCAGGACAAGCGAACCAGTGGCTAGTCCTAGGTCAGCATCGACTCTGGGAGAAGCGTAGTCGCCAGTGCCGACAACCCAGTGGCTGGAACCATTTCACACTGAAAATGGAAGCAGCATGAGTTGCCAAGCAGTCAGTCCTTGTCATCAAAAACACCTAAATACCAAACTGCCTAATTCCCATTATAACTACGTCAAAAAACTGCCATGGGTTATAATACAAAACAAAAAATATATACAACAAAACAAAAATTAATGAATAATATACAGGTAGCAACCAAACGTTAAACAGGAAGACTACCTAATTCTCCTGTCTGACGACCTGTCCTGCCATCACCAACGGGCCCAAAGAACGAAGGTCGCCTAGAACTAGAGAAATATCCCTCAAGTAAAAAGAGGCAAAAACAGAATTAGAACGCCAAGTCGCCGCCTCAAGCACCTTGGCGACTGAGTACGTTCTTCATAAAAGCTACTGATGTAGCAACTGCTCTAATACTGTGTGTCTCGGCGTCTGGTCTTCCCAGCAGCCGAACCACCAGTTTTAACGATCAGATCTCTGAGAAAAAAAGATACACCATTCTTTGAAATAGGTCTCTTGACATTTCGGGTGAAACAAACAGATGATGGGGACCGACGACCCTGAATGTCCTTCGTGAGCGGCGTAAATAACATGAGCGCCCCCTAACAGGGCAAAGAACTAATTCCTCATTTAAATTACCAACAAAGTCGACCAGCGACTTCAGTACGAAAGACCTGGGAATGGGATTATCAGACGATTCAGTCTTTGCGACAAATTCAGGAAGGTATGACAAAATCATGTCTTGTCCAGATCTGGCAACCAGAAAAGAGAGTGCTTGCAGTTCACCCACCCTCTTGGCTGTAGCCAGTGAGACAAGGAAGAGTGTCTTAGAAGAGAGGTCCCTAAATTTGGCAGAATTCAGAGGCTCAAACGGAGGGAACCTTAAGGCTTGAAGGACTTTGTTAACGTCCCATGTCGGAGGCGAACACTGCGGCCTGGGTCGAGATAGGGAAAAAGATCGAAGTAAATCTCTAATGACATAAGATGAAGAGATCTCAGGAAGCCTTGCCTTAAAAACATAGGAAAGCATAGACCTATAACCCTTAATGCACGAAGGTGACAGGGCCCTGTCATGATGTAAATGAACTAAAAACTCCGCTACTTTCGGTAAGAAGGTCTAGAAATTGAATGTCCTTGAGACTTACACCAACGTCTGTAAAACCGACCATTTAGCCTGATAATTTACTCTGGTTGATTGCCGCCTGGCAAGAGCCAACTGTCGCGCCACTCTGGAGGAGAACCCTTCGTGCTTGGAGAAACCTCCTGACAGTCTCCAGGCATGAAGATGAAGCATGTGGAGCCTCTGATGGAACCGATGAAAATGGGGTTGTTTGAGAAGATCTGGTCTCTCTGGCAGCGAATGGGGGTTCCACCAGTGCTTCCAGAAGGTCGGGAAACCACTCCTTCTGTGGTCCAGAAGGGGCGATCAAGGTGAGATCCAGACGCTTGGTTGCCCTCACTTTGTTGAGGACTGAACCCTCACCAGAGAGAACGGAGGAAAAAGCATAGGCTTGAAGTCCCTCCCAGTCCCTGCAAAAGAGAGTCTGTCCCGGCACTCTGAGGAGTCTGGTAAGGGGCGAAGAATATCTGGCACCGAAAAATTCAGTGGGGTGGCAAAACAGATCGACTGTGACAGGCCATTTCTTCCTGAGGCTGTCGAAGACTTCCTGGCAAAGTGTCCACTCCGACCCTTGAACTTCGTTCGGTCTCGACAAGGCGTCTGCTAAGACGTGTGATGGCCAGGATAAACTGAGGGACCAACGTAATCCCCCTGTCTTCTGCCCAACACAGGATTGATCGGGGCTTCTTGAGTGAGAAGATCCGAACTGTGTGCCGCCTTGGTTTCTCAAGTACGAGACTGCTGTGGTGTTGTCGACAAATCGCGACAACCGACTCCAACAGTTGTTCCTGAAATGAAAGAAGGCCTAGGTACACTGCCCTCAGTTCCCTCCAATTTATTGACATGCTCCTCTCCTCCTCTAACCAAAGGCCCGAAGCGGCTTCGGAGCCCAGGTGTGCGCCCCAACCTTGATCCGAGGCGTACTTGACCAAAACATTAGGTCCGGAGGAACCGAAAGAAGAGATGTCCCTGACTTGAGGCGGTGTGAACTTGCATCCACCAACGGAGATCCTTCCGACATTGTGGAGAAGAGGCAACTATCGTGTCCTCGGACACGAAATCCCATGACTGGCGAAGTGTCGACTGAAGGGACCTCATTCTGAGACGACCTCCGGGAACCAGTGGATGAGGGTGACAAATGGCCCAGGAGAGACCTCCAAAGAGAAACTGGCTGCGTTACGGAGGCACAAAAATTCTTCGATCAGACTCAGAAGCTTGTCTATCCGTTTCTGAGCGGGAGAAGCCCTCAAAATCTGGGAATTCAAAACAATCCCCAGATAAGTCATGGGATCTGGCAAGGGATTAGATTGGACTTGTCGAAGTTGACACGAATGCCCAACTCGACACAAAGAGACAGAACTATCTCCCTCGACCGGAGACATTTCTCTAGAGATTCAAGCTTGGACTAGCCAATCGTCCAGATACCGAAGCATCCTTACATTTACCGATGCAGAATAGCTGAAACAGGAGCCATTCACCACGAAGAAAAAGGAGCCTGTGGAGCAGTGGTGAGGCCGAAACAAAGGGTCTTGAACTGGAAACTCCCCGAGTCCGTGAAAAACCGAAGGTAAGGTCTGCTTCTTGATGGATGGGGAGGCTTTTGCGATAAGCATCCTGCAGATCGATGGAAATCATCCAGTACCCCCCCCATTCCTGACGGATGAAAGAACAGTCTGGACCGTCTCTCCATCCTGAACTTGGACTTAGAATGAACTTGTTCAAAACCGAAAGATCTATGATGGGGCGCCAGGCACCCGAGGCCTTTAGAACTACAAACATCCGAGAGTAAAACCGGGAGAAGGAGGAGCTCGCTCTAAGGCATCCTTCTCCAAGCCGAAAGCTCCTTCTCCAAGGCTTGACCCCTGATTGAGTGAGGGGAATAACTGCTGAACTCGAGAGGACGATTGGAAAGTGGAGGTCTGGAAACAAAAGGGATCTCGTAACCTTCCTTCAGGACCTCCATCACCCAAGCATCCACCGCTCTCCCCTGCCAAGCTGACCCAATGGCGGGAGAGAACAAGCTCCTACTGCGGTCTCCAGGCGAGGTGATGACTCCTACTTCCGCAAATTCTTACGCAGAGACAAGGAAGAAGAAGAAGAAGAAGAAGAAGGTCCTCCTGGAGGTTGAGCTCTTTCTGCTTGGCCCTTGGAGCCACGCCAAGAACCTCTCCCGCGTTTCAAAGGGTGAGCACCAGAGGATGAAGAAGAGGTCACCAGCAAACCTGAGATGTACTCTGGAAAAAGAGCCAGGAAGGAGGTTGTTGGGCTGGAGCAGAAGGTACAGATCTGGTCCTAAAACTTACGCTTACTCCTTGAAGGAATGGAGGAAGACCAGAGGAAAAAAAGCTCTTGATAGGCCCAGTGAGCTTTGGAAGAGGCATCACCTTGATGTTCCTTCAAAATGCTCAGAAAGCACAGAAATATCGAAAAGGAAATCGCCAAAAGGAGAAGAGGACAACAGACGGGTTCTCTGAATCTCCGATACAGAGGAGGGTAACTGCGACAAATACAGGTTACACCTTAGAGAAACAAGAAGAAAGGCCTGCATTGAAGCAGCAAGCTCGTTCTGATGTACAGAAGCGATTGAAATGGATGAGCAGAATTTCTCAAAAAGAGGAGCATCAGGAGGAACAAACCCGGAGTCCTTGATATACATTAAAGCCCTCCGAGAACCACATATTGAAGGATTGAGCTTCTTGTAAGGAGCTCATAACAGCCTCCATAGCAATAAAATCTTCAATTGAGACAGAGACCGAAGCCTTAGAAGGCAAGGGTTGACTTGAAAGTCGGACAAAATCAGGATTTGGCTTGGGGGGTCGAGAGAATGAAGAATCATCCGCCACCTGGTAAACTCCTCTCCGGTGTCGTAGAAGAGAAGAGAGCTTCCTCTTCCCTTCCCCGATCACCTTCGAAAGTTTAGCGGCAACGTCCGTCCTCACTCTCGCGAACCTCTGGGCAAAGGGGAAAACGTAAAAATTCCCGTGACCGGGAAGGACCGTCAAGAAAAATCCCTTCTGTAATACAACGAGGCGGAGGCTGCTTCTGCTCTTTAGGCCTCGCCTGAGGAAGAAAACTCAAAATTAAATCAAAAAGTTTCTTGAATTCTACATCATGACATCCATTCGAGGAAACATCAATATCACACGAATCCGCGTCATCATCATCATCATCGTCAGATCCTAACTTAGAAACTTCCTCTGAAGTAAAATCCTGACGACTAGCTATCTTAGGTCTGACACTAATATCCCTCCCCCCTTCTCCTAAATAAGCGCCCTTTGGCACTGTTACGGGGACTAACAGGGGACACGTTGGGTAAAGATTCGTTAGGCACCTGCCCGGACCGGATCCCCCCTAGGCCTTCGCCACGACGGGGTTCACAAGCTGGGGGGGTATCTGTCGCACCGTTACCCATGGTGCTGTCGACAGGTACCTGACGAGGAGCTGAAAATGAATCTAAAAGTGTGTTAGACATTCTAGTAAAGGCTTCTTGAAAATTCTCTGACAGATTGTTAACTTAGCAGAAATATCTCTATCTAAGACTAAGGCGGTAATTTCTTAAAATTCTGTTTCCAGGTAGTTTCCATTGCCAAAATCTTCGAATCTACATCAGAACTAACTTCACTAATTACCGGTTGTACAGGGGGCAAAGCATCAATTAATTCGGAATCGGAGTCGTACGATACCGAAACCGAAGAGCCAGAATCATGAGCGCCCAAGTCAAAGAATTCGTTAGATACAGTTTTAGCAATCAATTTCTTTTTCTCCTTAACCGATCTTTTACGCTGCAAGATTGTTTGGCGTTTCATATAAGCAGTCATATCCTCGTCAGACCAGGGCTTACATACGTCACAACGAGAAGTCAAGTCACAAACCTGTCCACGACAAGAACTACAAATGTCATGGGTTCATACTCCCTGCTACTCATCCTTGTCCCACAAACCGGGCAGTTCCTGATGTTGCTGGCAGAAGGAAGCATCGTAATTTCTTGGTAATCCATTGTAGAATTGGACAGGTCAGTAGTTCCGGGTCGCGCAAAAGTTCGTAATTTAAGATAAGAACCACAACAGAAATCAAAGTTAATTCACTATTTCGTGATGTAATGCGTGAGTGGTAATTCATATAAAGTTTCATTTAACAAATAATGAAAGCTTTAAAGGCACAAAAATGTTTAAGGAAATTTATAAAGAGCGGCCGTGATGTAAACAACACGGGCGCTCGTTAAAAACTGATTTGAGGGAAGGTTTTCGTATCTGTCAACGACAGTGTTGCCAACTGGCGGACAGAATAGGAGGTAACAGGGTTGCCAATGTGGTAAATTTTGGTGCGGTTTTTGGGGATTTAGGGCTAGATAAATTATATTAAGGTAATGTTTATTAATACTAAATTTATATACCAAATAAACGGAACAAACATTTGGTCTTAACAATAGGATAATCTTCTAGTACCAGCTGGAAACTGGTTAAGAGAGATTGTAAAGCAAGGAATCTGTGGCATCTGGCAACTCTTGTGTATGAGAGGTGGAAGCTGGTCACCGACAGGGCTTGGAACCTTGTGAAGGGCAAATCTTTCTTTGATTGCCTTGGAGAGTGGTTCTCGCTTTTGCACAACTTCCCAAGCTGGTTTCTTTGTTAGCCCGTGATTTATTTGTTCTCTCTCTCTCTCTCTTTTTACCCCAAGGCCCAGTCAACATGTGTCTGGGCATTCCAGGGTTTCCATTTTCAAGGTTTTTTTGGGTCTTCCATTACTGACCCCCATACCACTTGCAGTAGATGCCATTCCAATTTTTGTACTATCACTAACCCTTGCCCAGAATGTCGTTACTGGTCTCTGTTGTAGTGGAGGGCCTTTTACAATAAGAAGGAGCACCACAGGGTATCTACTTGATTTGTCTTTGGAAGTACCAGGAGTTGCACAGGATGATTTTGTGTATAACATGGCCCCTCTCTCATGGGAGCCAATCTCCCTCCTGGTAGGGAGGAGGCATTTCCATCTTCTTCCTTTGTTTCAGATAAGAAATCGTAAAAGATGGTGGCTGTTTGGGCCTCCCAAGGACTACAGGGTTCTCCCTTCTAGGATGGCCTATTGTCACATTTCAAGTCTCCTAACCACCCTCCTCTGGTCCCACCAGGAGTCCCCCCCTCCTCCAGGTCTCCACTGCTTTGGCTCTCGTGTGCTGCCGCCTAACGGGATGCCATCAACAACTGTGACGCTTACTGGGTTCTCTTTTCTTGCCACCAGCAAGACCATCTGAATGCTGTGATGTCACTCCCAGCATCCTGTCAGCCCATAATGTCTTTTGCGGTGTTGTCTCTTCCACCACCTGTTGCCATGACAACATTCCCAGCTTCGTCTATGACACCATTGCAGTCAGCTGTTGAACCATCCGAAATGTTCCTTCAAGCGTAGTAAACGGAGAGCTCTTTCCCCTCCTCCCCATGTTCTCGGGTCAGACATTGGAGGATTCAGGACTTTGTTGCTTCGTCTTCTGGGAATGAGGGGTGTTTCGCTGTCTTCTCGGCATGGATGTGCCTTCCCCCTGCTCATACATGAATGTGTTCCAGTTTGTGATGACCTTCACTCTCCTCAGTCTTCAAGCTGATTCTTTATCACCTCAGCCTGTTTGAGTTCACCGTAAGGATGATAAGGTTCCGATTAAGAGGTAGGTGCCTACTCAGGTTGCTGATCCTGTACCTCCTAGGAGTTCTCCTCTCCCAGAGACTGTTGCTTCTCCTGTTCTGCCTCCCAGTGAACGTGTTCGTTGTGAGGTGGTTTGGGTCCGTGGACAAGTATCTCAGCCTAGTAGGGCGTCTTTGCCTGTGATTGGAAGGCCCGCTTTAGTAGGGCGTCTTTGCCTGTGATTGGAAGGCCAGCTTTTCTCCAGTGTCCAAGAAGCCTCCTCCCCTCTTAAGAGATTAAGAGTAGAATGAGCAACCAAGACATCTGCTATGCTTACCCCCACCCTACTAAGGGTGGGGGAGTAACTGTTGGGAGCGTTTATTAAAATTTGTTTCAATTTTAACACTTGTTGAATGTGTGACAAGTAATTGGAGATAAGAGCTAAAAAAAAATTGGTATCATAAAAATCATTATAACTTTCCAAAAGCAATATAATTAGAGGTCATAGTAAACCAATAAGCTAGCAAATATGAATTGACAAAAAAATTCAGATTTGGAAGCATGAAAACTGATGTTGCCACTTTTCCCAAATCAACCTCCTTTTTATGAATAGATTCAACTTAATGTGTTGTAAAAAAAAAAAAAAAAAAGCGAACTAGCCTGGCCTGACCACGTAACTGTGCCACTCGGCATCTTATTTGTAAAGAAGTAATTTATTTCAAGTAGGAACACCTACAACCACCACCATATTCATACACAAAATATTGCATTTAAAACCTCATGCTTTGGTTCAAGGAGCAGAGTGACACCAGGAGTTATAATAAAAGAGTATGAGTGAGTTTGTTGTAACTGCCAAGATACTGTATATAAATCAAAACCTACCCTCAAGAAGTTCTAAAGAAGCTCCACCTCCAGTAGATACGTGAGACACTTTGTCTTCTGTGTTCCACTTAGCGCAGCAGGTTGCTGTATCTCCGCCTCCAATGATGCTCGTGCATCCTTTGGCTGTGGCGTTGACAACCATGTCCATGACACTCTTGGTACCATTGGCAAACTTGTCGAATTCAAACACGCCGCATGGTCTGTTGGGATAAAAAGCAGATGATAATCAATGATGTTGGAATAAAATGCAGGACTAATAAGTACCTGTAATTCTTATTAGTTTAGCCAGGAAAACAAATTGAAACGCTCAACTCCCATAAGGTTAGCTCATACTGATGAGGAAAAGTAACCCTTTAAACCAATGCTCCCCCCCCACCCCAAACAAAAAACTAAACCTGTAGGGATGAGTACATATCAGCCATTTAAAGGAAATACAGTGGAACCCTTGCATTCGTGGACTCTCAGATTCGTGGAACATTTCCCCCTATAATTCGTGGTAAATTAGCCTATTCATGGTATTATCCTATGAGAAATACTATCCACAAACTCCTGGTTTTTTGTCAGTTTCATCATAAAATGCATTTTTTGTGATAAAACTTAAAAAAAAAAGGTATAAAAATTTTTAGTGGGGTTTTCTTGAGTTTTAACTAACAAAATAGGCTGTTTTAAGCATATTTTTAGGGGCTCCAGAGTGGGGTGGGTATGGTATGCATCCCCCATGAAGAGGTGGGGACCACTGTACATATAAAGACAACCGAGAACCTGTCAGTTATGAAGGGACAAAACTCTCCAGTCCGATCTTCATAACTTGTCATAAAATCAATATAAAGTTGCTCAAGAAAATGATAAAAACAGCTCTCTGTCATTAAAGACACTTACAGTGAAATTTAACATTTTTCCATTTTCATTTTTAAATGTTAAAATTCCAGTTTCTTCGATTTTTCTATGTGCACAGGATGATTCAAGCATTTTATTAAAATTTTTTGCTAAAGCCTTATTAAAGATACCTGGATTATGCCATGCTGTGTGCTCAAATAGTTTGATAATCCATTATACCTTTTCCAAGCGTAACTACCTTAAGCGCTAGTTGCATGTTTCATTGTCAACTTTACTTCAAACTACTGTTTACCTAAGTGAGGGTTAGCCAAGATGGGGCAGATACCTTTCACTTTTAATGCCAAGCACTAGATACTAGGCCTCATTCTCATGTGAATCCTCCTGCTTTACAGTACTGATGTTTTGACCATGAGATTCCCGTGAGACTTCACATTCATCATCCTTTCTTTCATAACCACTGTTGGCCTGGACATGGAATCCTCTGCTGCATCTCAGGAATCAACCAAAGCAAGACATTCTTTGAGGTAGTTCTCATTCTGATTGGCACACCAAACAAGACATTGAAGTTGCCCTTTTTTTTTACTATTAGTGCACTTTCATCAAGCCTTAAAAGTAAGTTTGTATCCAGAACCCTTTATCAATCAATTTTTTTATATTTTTGCAACATCCCTTAGTTACTGTGGCAGAAACTTGATGAAAACTTAAATATCTTCATTTGTCACAGCTGTTACTTAACATATCTTGGTCTTGTTAATAGTTTTCTTCTATTCTTAGGATTCGAGGAATAGGAAGATTGGTAGCCAGTGCCTAGGATACCAAACATCTGGGTGGCATGGTTGTTTGTCTTCCAGGGAATGTTTATGAATTCAAGATAGGATTTTACTTTGCTGCGAGTGTTACCTCATGTTGTTACATGTTCAATAAATAAATGCTTTATCTTTGCGCATTTCGTATTTTTTTCATCTCTTATTATTTTCAAATAGTAAGGAAGGGAAAAAATGATTCCATAGTACCATAAGTAAGGAAAAGAAACCTTGATCAACACTCTGTCAATTATGCAACAGTCAATTAGTTATTCCTTTCACTCTACATTATTTTGCTGGAGGTTATATGTATAATAAGGCTTAATATGCAACACAAAAAATTACTGACCCATTCCATACGATGGTCTTTGCACGGGAAACCGCTTCATTGAAAATCTTGATGGATTCTGGTCCACAATCAAGGCCCATCCAATCTCCTTTGATTCCACCTTCAACCGTTGCAGACCCAGTCTGATTTTGATTGAGAAATTATTAGTACACTAATGTAAATTAAACAAAATATATGAAGTAAATAAAATATTATAAAACTTTAAAAAATTTCCCCGATTATCCACCAATATGATCATGATGGCCTTTCTTTCTGAAAAAAATATGCAAATGACAATGAAATATGAACAGTCTGAATTTCATCTTCTTTAAAAAAAGTAGTAATCTATTAATCTACAAATATAGTCTTCATTAGAGGAGAATCCCTGACTTCAAAATATATAAAATAATCACAAAGTATACACATACAACTGCTTTTTAATTTTTGTTCTTAGACTGGAGAGTATGCACCAATACTATTTAAACCTAATTTTTACAACCATTTCTGGATATATACCTTTTCATAGCCTATTGAACTAAATAAAATTCATGGTAGATATGTAAAAATATATAAAAAAACTCACAATTGCCTTGGAAAATAAAATAAATATGTCACTAATGGTGCAGGCTGCTCTATCAAAGAGGTTATCGAGATTATGTACAAAAATAATTCATGCTAATGGTCATGGTTGTTTTTTTTCAAAGTAAACTTTCTATCATAGTATTTCCAATTGTTTAAAAACTTAAGGTATGATTACTTCACTTTTTAAGGTATCATTCACCTGAGCTGTTGATTATGAGAGCATCCTGTTATGATGAGAGCATCCAAGTGTTAAAATGTCAGAACAACTTAACCTTTGATTATTCAAAAGATCATAAAATAGAGGCAACATATTCCCAAAGGAAAGCATGGTGTACAAGCAAAAACAATTCCACTTACATTAGCATTCTCGTCGAATTTGTCAGCTGTGACGAAGTCAACTGGGAAATGTATTTGGACATTCTTTTCTTGAGCTTTTGCCATCAACTTGTCTACAATTTTGGCACCCTCCTCATCGTAAAGGGATGTACCAATCTGGAATAAGTATGTATTGGTGCCTTTGAGCTAAAAGGGAGAAAAATGATTCACTTGGAAAATATGAATAAAATAGAATATAGAATTCAGGCCACAGGCCAAGCACTGGGACCTATGAGATCATTCAGTGCTGAAGCTCTGAAAGGTGTCAGGAGGGGAAACCTCTCAGTTGCACTATGAAACAACTGTTAGAGATTATGGAAAGTCGGAAAGAACAATGAGAATATGAATGGTTAGAGTAAAAGGAATGAAAGAGGCTGCAGCTTTGGGCCAAAGGGACACTGAAAAGACCCTTGAGTGATGCCTACAGTGTACCAGAAGGTGCACTGATGGCACCAGCTCCCTGCAGGGACTTGGAAAAAAGGGAATCTCTTTTGGAGCCCAAATATCAGCAGAGGCAAGTAGTCAATACAAAAGAAAGAGATAACTGGAAAACTCTAAATAATAAATAAGAGTGAAATATTATAACTTATCACTCTGCCTCTTCATTGAAAGAGGAAGATTTTTTTTTTTTTTTTTAGAATCTTATCATTCATATCTATTACTATAGAGTATTTTTCAAATATTTTAGGGTACAAGTTAGAAAACTAGTTTTCATCAGCTTTCTGTTCAAATCTCTAATTTGTGTAAAGCTTTACCCCTGTTTTAAATTTCATAAAACTACAAAATTTCAAAACCAAACAATGATTACAAACACCTGAAACCATTTATTGACATCCTACTATACTTAATATCAAATGCTTTCCTGTGCAAATTGAATTATTAGGCAACACCATTATACATATATTCAAAATCTACTTTCCCCCCTTCTGGCATTGATGCTTGTACATAAGTTTGTTTTACAAGTCTAATTACCGCAATTACCATTTTATACGAGTTTCCTTACAGAAAAGTCATTAATATTAAGGAACTTCAAACTAAAGTTCTTACCTCCATTCCTTTGAGGACTTTCAAAAATGTGAAAGCCATTCCACCAACAATCATCATTTCATTGACACGATCCAACATGTTCTCAATGAGCTGAATCTTGTCCTTAACTTTAGCACCTCCAAGAATAGCCAAGAAGGGTCTGAAATGATATATGGCAAAATCTCTTAAAACTGGATGAATTTCTATCCTTACGTTTCGACTCCAAACCTTTTTTTTTTTTTCCCAAGTACAGTAATTTAATTTATTCAAAATTTTAGTGAAGATTTATTCTTCTGTTACATAACTTGCATAATTTACACATTCTCAAGAAATTAGGCACATGTACAATATGAGATTCAGAAATGCAACACACATTCAAACTTAAATCCTCCATAAAGTTGTATTATTAACTGCAGTAGGTAAAATTTCCATAGCTCACGTATTTGTTTCAAGTAATATAGGGTTCATCTTCTGAATATAATAATAATAAAAATACAGCCATACATATCACACATTTGCTCAAATTTCTCAATTATTCATACACTGCTGCATAACTACAAACAGTTCTTTCCAAAAAATAAATTAGACTAATGGAATACGGCATTAAAGTTTCTTCAATGTATAAAAATGAGCAATGACTGGAATTTCAGAGAGATATTGTCAAACATACATAAAAGCTCATCTCATGCACCCCATACGACACATTCCATTACTATATCAAAGTAAATTAGAAGAGATTTAACAGATAACTAACTCACCTCTCTGGATTTTCTAGGGCCTTGGCAAAATATGTTAATTCTTTCTTCAGAAGGAATCCTGAGGCTCTCTTATCGAATCCTTCACCTACCATTGATGAGTGAGCACGGTGGGCAGTTCCAAAAGCATCGTTTACGTACACATCGCCAAGTTTGCGCAATGAGGAACGGAACTCGGCAACCTTGGCAGGGTCAGCTTTGACCTAAAAAGAATTCATCCTGTAATAAGAATTCTCAGCTTGGTCTGAACTCTCAAATTATGACAAATAATTATGATGATACACTGCACAATAAAAGTCTGATCAACGGGTAAGTGATATTTGGCAAGTTCCAAAGTAGTCCCATTAAAAAAATAACTAATTATTCAGGGAAAACTGCAGGCATTCAAAAAATGACATGATTATTCAGACAACTCCAGACTACCATGTGCATCCAAATAAGAGATACCACAGTGATTTTTCATGCCATCATTAACAATGTAGTCAAACCCAAACGCAACAAACCTTAGCTCCAGATGCATCAACACCCTTGCCTTCCTCTTCAACATGGAATCTGAGATTCTCAAGCAATATGACTGACCCAGGTGCGGGATCAGCACACGCAGCTTCTACTTCTGGCCCAACACAGTCTGGGAGGAATGTGACATTACATCCAAGGAGTTTCTTCAGTTCTTCAGCCACAGGAGCCAGTGTGAATTTCATGTTTTTGTTTCCTGAAATACAACCGATTTTTAGAATTGTTTGGATTCCCGTTAGGAACAATGATATTGTTATTTTACAATAAAGTTTTGTACATACTTACCTGGCAGATATATACTTAGCTTACGTCTCTGACGTCACGACAGAATTCAAAACTCGCGGCAAACGCGACAGGTAGGTCAGGTGATCTACCCTACCTGCCGCTGGGTGGCGGGTGTATGAACCAATCCACCTTTCCAGTCATATTTTCTCTTCCACCTGTCTCCTGAGGGGAGGCTGGGAGGGCCATCAATCGTATATATCTGCCAGGTAAGTATGTACAAAACTTTATTGTAAAATAACAATATCATTTTTGTACATGAACTTTCCTGTCAGATATATACTTAGCTGATTGACACCCTTGGTGGAGGGAAAAAGACAGAGCTAACAAGGAAAAAGGGGAAACAACATCTGTTGTAGGATACTAACAATCCTTGGTTCTTACCTGATAAGGCTGAAGACTTCATAGGTACTGTCTATAAGTCTGCATAGCCTGAAGAGCTACAGCGAGGGCGTGACCTACAGCTGAAAAGACTCTTTGGGTCTACCGAAGGGATTTGATATCTGCTTACTCAGTAGAATCCAAGTCGGAATCATGTCAACGGGGATTCGCCCTCTTAAATGACAGAGCCTGACCACTACCAATGCAGGGAGCTCTAACACAAACCAGATCACCTAACCATTCTAATGTTAGTAGTACGAATAGAAAGAGATGCCTACCCGCATCCTCTTTCCAACAACCATAAAAAACACAATACAAATAACCAGGGAAAAATTTACAAAGGATGTGCTTCAGCTCCCTGCCCCAGCACCGAATCCGCCGATACGTACGGGCCTAACGCAAAGCACTTTTCATACGTAATCTTGACATCTCTAAAGTAGTGGTTCGCGAATACTGAATTGCATCTCCAGAATGTAGCTTTCACCACATTCTGGAGTGACATATTCTTGCTAAAAGCCAAGGACGTAGCAATGGCTCTTACCTCGTGCGCCTTGACTTTCAAAAGCTTGAACTGATCCTCACCGCAAGCCATATGTGCTTCCTTCACTAGACTTCTAATAAAGAAGGACAAAGCATTTTTAGACAATGGTCTACTGGGATCCTTTACAGAGCACCATAGTCTGTCCTTAATGCCCTTAAGAGTCTTCTTCTGCTGGAGGTAGTATCTTAAACTCCTCACAGGGCAAAGAGTCCTTTCAGGCTCTTCCCCTACCAGGGGAGCTAAAACCTGGAACCTCAAAACTCCTGGGCCAAGGATTTGAGGGGTTCTCGTTCTTGGACAGAAAAGAAGGAAGGAAGGAACAAATCACGGAATCTCCTTTGAAACCTACCCTTCCTTCTAGAGCATGAAGCTCGCTAACTCTCTTGGCAGATGCTAAAGCCAAAAGAAACAGATTGATTGATTGATTGATTGAGAGTTATCTGGCGTCACAACTACCAGGGTCACCGACGCCGAATACTAAATGTGATCTTTTAACTTTTATAATATATTATACAACATTCAAAATAACTATCTTTATTGAAGAGAGATATATAAATTTGATTTAAAAAAAAATAAATAAAAATTTCTGATAAAAATATAAATAATATTCCGATAAAAAGAATTGTGATTGATCACATAACAGTAAAACTATTAAATAGAAAAAAAAAAATGTATATACTAAGACGCACAGCTGTCAGATATTTGAGAAGACCAGCTTCTTTGATAAAAGAGATAATGTTATAATACATGCGCTTTCTCCCAACAGTTTTGCCATGCTATAATTACCCCCTGCTCCACTACTATAACCTAAAAAACGATTCCTTTCCTAAGTTCCACCAGACTGGGACACTCAACCAGCAAATGCCTAACGGTTAGTGGAACTAAGCAATCGTCACAGAAGGGCTCATTCTCCCCATCCATCAGATAGCCATGAGTTAAACGCGTATGGCCAATACGTAATCTACACAATACAATCTCCCACTTCCTTGGTATTAGGTCATATTTCCAAGGGTGTGTCTGACTAGTAATTTCTTTCATTTTATTGGGGCCTACTCTGTCCCACTGAAGTACCCATAACTGCTGGATGGATTTCCATATATCATAGAATGTATCTCGATATGGAACAGGGCATTTTCTCGGTACCAAAGTTTTGCGCTGCTGATTTGGCTAGCTTGTCTGCCTCTTCGTTTCCCGATATGTTCACATGGGCGGGAACCCAACAAAATGAAACAATGCTGCCTCTATTTTGGTGCAAAAAAATCCACTGCAAGATCTTCAACACCAAGGGATGATCGGTATTAAAGACTTCCAGGGACTGTAGGGCACTTTTGGAGTCACAAAATATTGTATAGCTACAAACTGGGAAGTGTTGTAATATGTTCCAGTGCTATTAGGATGCCATACAATTCAGCTGTAAAGTTTGAGGCAACAGAAGGAAGTGCACCTCTTCGGTTAAAAGATTCGCTAAAAACCCCATAACCAACGCCAGCATTGGACTTAGAGCCATCAGTAAATATAAAACTTGTCTCTACATGCTCTGATACATGCTCTAAAATATGGACCTCATTTCCTCATCAGATTTATCCCTCTTTGCTCCACTGAAGTACCTGCAGAATTTCACATCAGGTAACCTCCAGACAGGAGTACTGGGATACACAAAGGGGATAATGGGAAATTTTTTAATATTCGTATCCTCTAAAATATTTTTAATTCTATAGCTAAAAGGAGTGGGATACCTTGGATGACTTTCATAAAAAACCGTTAAAAATATTTCTACTTGCCACAGCAAATGCCAGAGATTTGGGGGGGAGTCTTTGCACTCTAAACCAGTACCGAAGTAATGATGACTGGCGATAGAGTTCAAGGGGCATCTCTCCTGCATCAACTAGCATACTAGGTATTGGTGACGACCGGAAAGCTCCTGTGGCTATACGAATACCTGAATGATGCACCGAATCTAAAATTCTCAAGTTAGATGAGGAGGCTGAAGAATAAACTTCACAACCATATGACAGCTTTGACAAGATTAGGGATTTATGAAGCTTTAGTAACAGATTTCTATCAGCTCCCCAACTGGTGTGAGAAAGCACCTTCAAGATGTGTAGAGCTTCTAGGCTCTTTGCTTTTATATGTTTGATATGGGGGACCCAAGTCCAACCTACTGTCAAAACTAGGCCTAAGAAGCGTGCTTGTTCTACACATGGGATTCTACGGCCATACAAATACAGGTCTGGATCAGGATGCACTCCCCGCCTTGAATCCGACAGAAGTGGACAGTAGTAGTCTTGCTTACAGAGATTTTAAAAAACCCTGTTTCTCAGCCCAACTTACTATTTTATTTTATTGTTAATTGTAGCTTTCTTTCTGCTACAGTCATCCGGGTGGCAGCAAAGGATATTGACAAGTCATCCACAAACAGTGTCTTTAAAACCTCTCTTGGAATGACAGCTGCAACACTGGTTTATGGCCAGAGCAAAAAAGTGTTACACTGAGAACACTACCCTGGGGAACACCTTCTTCTTGGGCACTTTTTCTCTGATAAAGTACTGCCAACTTTAACTTTAAAATACCTACGATGTAAAAAGGATTTCACAAATAAAGGTAATTTGCCTCGTAGACCACTATTATGCATAGTCTTCAGAATCCCATGTCTCCAAGCAGTGTCATATGCCTTTTCTATATCAAAAAACACTGTCACATGGTGTTGCTTGGAGGCAAAGGCTTCACAGACAGAGGCTTCGAGTTGCCAGTAAGATGTCCAGGGTGGAGTGCATTTTTCGAAAACCACAACTGAGAGGGCGTTAGAATATTGTTGTGCTCTAGATACCACATCAGTCTTACATTTACCATTTTTTCCATCAATTTACATAAACAACATGTTAAAGCAATGGGGCGGTAACTTGCTGCAGAGAGAGGATCTTTTCCAGGCTTAAGGAATGGTAACATGGTAGCTAATTCCCATATGTTAGGGTAGCTGCTTTCATCCCCATATTCTATTGATAATACTTATTGTAAAAGTTTTGTGTTGTTCTTTGAAATGTGTTTTAAACATTTCATAAGGAATCTCATCTGGACCAGGGGCAGTGTTTCTTGCTCCTAGCTAAAAGCAGAGTCAAATTCCCTTTCAGAAAAACATATTATATGATTCAGCTTTGTTTGATGAAAAGTCAAGTACCTGTTGTTCTTCCATCATTCTGAAATGATGTCCTGGGGAACTATCTGATTTTTCAGAGACTCGAGCAAAGTGTTCAGAAAACATATCACTAATTTCTGTGGCATCAGTAACATGATTATTATTCAAATTTAAGTACTGGAGGAGGACTGGGTGTAAATTTACCCTGAATTTTTCTTATTTTCTTCCAAATGCTACAGACTGGTGTTCTGCTGTTAATAGAGGATACATATCCGGCCCATGCTTGTCTTCTGGCAGCTTTCATGGCTTTTTCGAAATCGTGCCTACACTGTTTGTAAATTATGACATTGTCCAAGGTGCGATGTCTACGGCACCTGGGTCAATGATGACCTGGTAGCTCGGTGTAACAACCTAGGTCTTCTGACCACCATGGTACTGGCGTCTCCTGAATAGTCCTTTAGTTCGAGGAATTGAGTGTAGACCTGCAGTATGTAATGTTCCATTGAGTAGATCAATGGCATCATCTTACACTTGGAAAATCTTTTGCATCCCCCTCCAACTCACTCAAATCTTTGAATTTTCTCCAATTTGCTTTCTCCAAGCACCACCGTGGTGATCTCGGGATAGGTGGACCATCATTGGTGTCGATCACAATTGGAGAAGGTCACTGGTATGCCATTCATCACTTGTTCTCCAACAAAAATCAACACTGCAGTTGGAGCTACATATTGAAAGGTCGATGCAGGAGACGGTGCCTGTCTGAATGTGGTAATGAGTAGGTTCTCCAGTATTAAGAAGACCTATATCTTCAGTTTCTATTAAAGATGCCATCATATTCCCTTTTTTGATTTGATGTTACATCTCCCCCACAATGGATGTCTACTATTGAAGTCACCAAGTAGAAGAAATGGCTCTGGTAGTTGCTCCATCAAGTATATCAAGTTCTCTTGGGAGACATGGCTATTGGGTGGAATGTAAAGGGAACATAAAGTATATTTCCTTCTTAAATCAATTCTTACAGCCACAGCTTGAAGTGGAGTATTTAGTTTCACTTGGTAGTGTGGCACATCTCGACGGATGTAGATGAGGGATCCACCATGATTTCCCACCTCTAAATCAAATTTAGTTCTATAGTGAACATATTCCCTAGGACAAGGTGTATATTCACCTAGCATGGTCTCCTGCAAACATAACCCTACAGGGGAGTGCTCATAGATCAAAAGCTTGACTTCCTCATACTTTGCTCGCAGGCTCCCTGACAATTCCATTGAATAATGGAAGTGAATTTATTTATGTTTGGGACCAATATTATGGTTCCTTTTGACAAGATTGGGAGAGCTCTTTTTCAATACTAGGGGGAGGCATTTTAATGGAAGGGGCTTTGTTGGCTCTTGGGTGGAGTTGCCTTCATAGAGCCAACATCTTTTTCCTTCAGTGTCCTTGACACTGAAGGGTTTTTTAGTTTCTTTGCTCTCCATCTCTATCGAGCGAGAGAAAGCAGAGGTGTTCTCTAAAGAGACCACCTCGAGAGTGTTTGTATTGCTGGCAGTAGCCAGCTCTGCTCTAATGAGCAGAAAGTACCAGCGAGAGGACTGGCACCAGACCAGCATCTGCTGGTTTGTCCTCCAAAGAGGAATTGGCACCACAGAAGCTGGCACCCAAGACCAGCAACCACTGGCCTTGCTCCAAATGAGGCAGATGGTGGCGGGTGTATCTCAACTGGCACTCAATTTTTTCCAATTCCATACTAGGGCCTTTCTTGTTGGTTTCTAGTGAACCCTTGTCTTTACTTTCTCATCATCAATTGACTCTAATGATTCAGTTAGCTGTCTCTTTAATGATTCTTTATTTGATTCTACATTTGTGCTCCTAACTTGAGTTTTTTATTGTCTCTTTCTTTGGTTTCTTAATTTTGCTACTACAGTAGCAAAACTTAGGACCGGGTCTTACAATCTTTGCTTTGGCCCTCTCTCGTGCTTCCTTAAATGTTGTTCTTTCTATTACTCTAATGGCTTGTATTTCCTTTTCTAGAAATATATATCACACTGCTGGAGACGATGATGCATGTCCCACCACAGTGAAACACATTTAGGTTCCCTGGTGCACATTCCATGCTCATCCTCTCCACAGTTGACACATACTGCAGGATTTTCTGCAATTTGGATCGGCATGATTGTAGGGTGTGTCCAAAATGCTGGCAATGGAAACACCTTCTGGGTCTCGGGATGAACTGCTTTACCTTAAACCTATACCAGGCTGCAAAGACACATTCCGGAAGTCTTAAGGTGTCAAAAGTTAATATTAAGGTAGGCTGAGGTATTCTGTTATTATCAACCTTCTTTGTCATCACTGTCCACCTTTATTACACCCCTGGTCTTTTAATTCTGTCAAAAGTCTCTCCTCAGAGAAAGCCATCAACTGAGGGGCATAAATCAGCCCTTGCTGGAGTTTAAGGCTGGAGTGGGGAGTACACTCCACCGTAACTCCCGCAAGGTCCGACAATCCCATCAACTTGATACTTTCCTCTGGGGAGATGCTTTCTCCAGGAGCATGTTTCCATTCTGCGGTGTTATTTTTGGCTGTCTGCCACAACATTTAATGATTTCTATGCACTTGAAAAATGTCTATACTGTCACCTTCTAGCTTAAATTAATGGTATTTATTAAAGGAATTGGGTACAAAGACCCCAGGAGCTATTTCATATTTATTATTTTTCTCATGGCAAATGGTTCCAGTGTGACAATACTGGAACCAGATGCTTTTTGTTTAGTTTCCTGGCTGTATTATATTTACTCACATTGCTTTGGGTCGTCAACTGTGTCCGTCTGTCATTCGGCCCAGGGATACTACACTGATCCTGGGGACCGACCATGGAAAGTTGATGTTTGGGTTCCGAGGACAAGTCCTTTGATGAAAGCATAGGGTCCGTCAACAGAAATAGGGGGGGTTGCCATAAAACGTAAATACATAGTTCATCCAGATATCACCATACCCACCATGGAGTCACACTTAGAGGACGGGTCATCCCTTTTATTAGGGTCGTCCTAGGGGTAAATTACTGGATATACACCCTATCCCCAGTGCTAAGGCGTCATGATGTCCGTCGAGATCACCACGGCATTGAGGATAGGGTTTGACATTAAACTTTCCCCTCGCTCGACCACGTCAGGTACTAGAGTTCTACGGGTGAGGTGCATGCCGTCCATCCTCACCCTCCTTCAAATCCCAAGATTTTAGACTAAATCATGTCCAAAACCAAGCCAATAGTCGTCGTCATAGAATCCATACCTTATTTTTAGGGGGAGAAGGCAGAAAGATGAAATGTTTTTAGTAGAAGAAAAAGGGCTGACTTATTTCGTTGGATCAAAAGCTGGGCACCAAGGCCCAGCGAGAAAGCAGTTCCCACCAGGCATCAGGGCCCAGCTGCTGAACCCTAAGCCCCCCATCCTCGGCAAGGCTTCAGCATCTGGGGGGCAAAAGAAACAGAGCCTTCTTCGTAAGATCTTTGAAAGAGGCTGACTGGGGTGGTTCAAACTTCGAGGACCTCAGGAAACGAAGAACCACATCCAGATTCCAGCTTGGAATTTCAATCGAGGCTTTCTTGCAAGTTTCAAAAGATCTTAGCAGATCATGTAGATCTTTGTTGTCAGAGATATCAAAGTTTCTGTGTCTAAACACCGCTGCTAACATGCTTCGATATCCTTTGATGGTCGAAACTGCAAGACCGCATTTTTCCCTGAGAAATACCAGGAAATCTGCGATTTGTGTCACAGAGGTACTGGAAGAGGAAAGCTTCTGGTTCCTGCACCAACGGCGAAAGATGTCCCACTTCGACTGGTAGACTCTAAGGGTAGAGGGCCTTCTCGCTGAGGCGATAGCCTTAGCAGCCTTTGCTGAAAACCCCTTCGCTCTGACAAGACTTTTGACAGTCGAAAGCCAGTCAGACTGAGAGCGGGGAGGTTTTTGTGATACCTGTCAAAGTGGGGCTGTCTGAGCAGATCTACTCTTTGTGGAAGAGCTCTTGGAAAATCCACTAACCATTCCAGTACCTCTGTGAACCAATCTTGGGCCGGCCAGAATGGAGCTACCAGCGTCATCCTTGTCGCTTCTGAGGCCGCAAACTTCCTGAGGGTTTGACCCAGAATCTTGAATGGAGGAAAAGCATACACATCCAGACCTCTCCAGTCTAGAAGGAAAGCATCCACTGACACTGCTCCTGGGTCTGAGATTGGGAAGCAGTAGAGGTCTATCCTCGCGTTCTTTGCTGTCGCAAATAGGTCGATATGAGGTCTGCCCCATAACCTCCACAGGCCTTGGCAAACTTCTGAGTGCAGAGTCCACTCCGAAGGGAGCACTTGATTCTTCCTGCTGAGGAGGTCGGCCCTGACATTCCTTTCTCCCTGTACGAACCTGGTGAGGAGAACGATCTTCCTTGCCTGAGACCACAACAGCAGGTCCTTTGCTGTTTCGTACAGGGAGAAGGAGTGTGTCCCCACCCTGCTTTCTTATGTAAGCCAAGGCTGTGGTGTTGTCCGAGTTGACCTGAACTATAGTATTTCGGACGTGGGCCCCTCGAAAGCTTTTAAGCCAACCACAATGCCATCAACTCTTGTTGTTGATGTGCCAGGACACCTGTTCCCCCTCCCAGGTGCCTGACACTTCTCTTGACCCTAGGGTCGCACCCCAACCCGTCTCCGATGCGTCGGAAAACAAGATCTGGTTCGGGTTCGGCATGTGTAGAGACAGACAGACCTGCAAAACGGAGAGGGTCTGCCCACCACAGAAGGTCCTTCTTGATTCCTTTTGTTATCTTGAAGGGGAACTCCAAATCTTGCGAGAGACGCCTCCAATTCTGGTAAAGGAAGAATTGGAGAGGTCTGAGATGTAACCTTCCTAGAGAAACGAATTGCTCCAGCGAGGAGAGTGTCCCCAACAGACTCATCCACTCCCTCGC
>NC_061109.1:57655023-57699943 GCF_015104395.2 Macrobrachium nipponense
ATGATGATTTTCGGCTTATGATGCGTCTTTCAAAGAACGGAAACCCACCAGTCTTGCGCAATTTTGAACCCGGTGGGTTATTACTCGCCTCGCTCATGAATCCTGTTGCCCATTCTCTCGTGTAGGCAGATATAGTAACCACCCCACAAGTAAATAAATAATATTTATTTCTTTTACAGATTTACCACTCTGGACAACCATCTCATTTCAACATCACTCATAACTAAATAAATAACAACAGGACAACACATAAACTATAAATGCAGCTTCTATAATGAATGTGTACAATACACCATTTTAATTCTCTATCAATGTGACATAAAAATAAGTTAATAACCTTTAAAATCTGTCAAAATATTGCTAAATAGTTGAATGAGAAATATTATTCATCCATTTAAATGGTTCTTGAAAATCATTAAATTGCTATATATGCATACAATAATGCTGTACCAGTCATAGGTGTATGAAAATTTTATGCAGTAGAATCTAATCAATTTCTAATATTGGATAATTTCCCATTTCTTCCTCAATAACACAAATAGTAGCTATGCTACTTATAACTAATAATACGAAATATTTCCAATGTCTTAACATTAAGAATTAAATAGGAAATAAATCATTTTAACAACAATTACAATGATTACAAAACTAACTACAATTTAGGTCAATGAAATATTCTTATGATACTTAATGAACAATAAGCAATAGCAGTATTGGATAAATCCAGACACTCACCAAACATAGAAACACGTTCGAGTCAACAAGTCGTATAATGTAAAACAGGTGAACATAACACAAAAAGCCAACACACCACCCAAAGATCAGTACAGGCTAATGGTAAACGCTAAGCAAGCATAACTCCTGGAAGTCAACTTACCTGAAGGTGAAAGCAAACCTGGTTAAAGAATCTCAATAATAGATAATTTTAATATCACTAAAATAAACCTCATATAGCCAATAAAGTCTCCAATAGATCTCTCAATTATTAAGAATCAAAACAAAGAAACAATATCTCCCATATTTTAAATATTAATACAGGAACAAACATTTGGTAAAACTTAACAATAGGATTAAATCTTCTATAAGTACCAGCTATGAGGATATAAACTGCTGTTAAGAAGAGATTGTAAAGCAAGGAATCTGTGGCATCTGGCAACTCATGTGTATGAGAGATGGAAGCGGTCAACCGACCCAGGGCCTCACTTTGGACAGGGCTTCCAACTGACCAAGGGTTGGAACCTTGTGAAGGGCAAATCTTTCTTGATTGCCTTGGAGAGTGGTTCGTCGCTTTTGCACAACTTCCCAAGCTGGTTTCTTTGTTAGCCGTGATTTATTTGTTCTCTCTCTCTCTACTTTTTACCCAAGGCCAGTCAACATGTGTCTGGGCATTCCAGGGTTTCCATTTTCAAGGTTTTTTTGGGTGGGGTCTTCCATTACTGACCCCCATACCACTTGCAGTAGATGCCATTCCAATTTTTGTACTATCACTAACCTTGCCCAGAATGTCGTTACTGGTCTCTGTTGTAGTGGAGGGCCTTTTGTTTACAATAAGAAGGAGCACCACAGGGTATCTACTTGATTTGTCTTTGGAAGTACCAGGAGTTGCACAGGATGATTTTGTGTATAACATGGCCCTCTCTCATGGGAGCCAATCTCCCTCCTGGTAGGGAGGAGGCATTTCCATCTTCTTCCTTTGTTTCAGATAAGAAATACGTAAAAGAGTGGTGGCTGTTTGGGCCTCCCAAGGATACAGGGTTCTCCCTTCTAGGAGGCCTATTGTCACATTTCAAGTCTCCTAACCACCTCCTCTGGTCCCACCAGGAGTCCCCCCTCTCCAGGTCTCCACTGCTTTGGCTCTCGTGTGCTGCCCCACCTAACGGGATGCCATCAACAACTGTGACGCTTACTGGGTTCTCTTGCCACCAGCAAGACCATCTGAATGCTGTATGTCACTCCCAGCATCCTGTCAGCCCATAATGTCTTTTGCGGTGTTGTCTCTTCCACACCTGTTGCCATGACAACATTCCCAGCTTCGTCTATGACACCATTGCAGTCAGGCGGTGTTGAACCATCCGAAATGTTCCTTCAAGCGTAGTAAACTGAGAGCTCTTTCCCCTCCTTCCCATGTTCTCGGGTCAGACATTGGAGGATTCAAGGACTTTGTTGCTTCGTCTTCTGGAATGAGGGGTGTTTCGCTGTCTTCTCAGCATGGATGTGCTTTTCCCCTGCTCATACATGAATGTGTTCCAGTTTTTGTGATGACCTTCACTCTCCTCAGTCTTCAAGCTGATTCTTTGTCACCTCAGCCTGTTTGAGTTCACCGTAAGGATGATAAGGTTCCGATTAAGAGGTAGGTGCCTACTCAGGTTGCTGATCCTGTACCTCCTAGGAGTTCTCCTCTCCCAGAGACTGTTGCTTCTCCTGTTCTGCCTCCCACGTGAACGTGTTCGTTGTGAGGTGGTTTGGGTCCGTGGACAAGTATCTCAGCCTAGTAGGGCGTCTTTGCCTGTGATTGGAAGGCGCTTTAGTAGGGGCGTCTAGGCCTGTGATTGGAAGGCCAGCTTTTCTCCAGTGTCCAAGAAGCCTCCTCCCCTCTTAAGAGATTAAGAGTAGAATGAGCAACCAAGACATCTGCTATGCTTACCCCACCCTACTAAGGGTGGGGAGTAACTGTGGGAGCGTTTATTAAAATTTGTTTCAATTTTTAAACACTTGTTGAATGTGTGACAAGTAATTGGAGATAAGAGCTAAAAAAAAATTGGTATCATAAAAATCATTATAACTTTCCAAAAGCAATATAATTAGAGGTCATAGTAAACAAATAAGCTAGCAAATATGAATGACAAAAAAATTCAGATTTGGAAGCATGAAAACTGATGTTGCCACTTTTCCCAAATCAACCTCCTTTTATATGAATAGATTCAACTTAATGTGTAGTAAAAAAAAAAACCTGGTGTCTTTAAAGCGAACTATCCTGGCCTGACCACGTAACTGTGCCACTCGGCATCTTATTTGTAAAGAAGTAATTTATTTCAAGTAGGAACACCTACAACCACCACCTATCATACACAAAATATTGCATAAAACTCATGCTTTGGTTCAAGGAGCAGAGTGACACCAGGAGTTATAATAAAAGAGTATGAGTGAGTTGTTGTAACTGCCAAGATACTGTATATAAATCAAAACCTACCCTCAAGAAGTTCTAAAGAAGCTCCACCTCCAGTAGATACGTGAGACACTTTGTCTTCTGTGTTCCACTTAGCGCAGCAGGTTGCTGTATCTCCGCCTCCAATGATGCTCGTGCATCCTTTGGCTGTGGCGTTGACAACCATGTCCATGACACTCTTGGTACCATTGGCAAACTTGTCGAATTCAAACACGCCGCATGGTCTGTTGGGATAAAAGCAGATGATAATCAATGATATTGGAATAAAATGCTAGGACTAATAAGTACCTGTAATCTTATTAGTTTAGCCAGGAAAACAAATTGAAACGCTCAACTCCCATAAGGTTAGCTCATACTGATGAGGAAAAGTAACCCTTTAAACCAATGCTCCCCCCCCCCACCCCAAACAAAAAACTAAACCTGTAGGGATGAGTACATATCAGCCATTTAAAGGAAATACAGTGGAACCCTCGCATTCGTGGACTCTCAGATTTGTGGAACATTTCCCCCTATAATTCGTGGTAAATTAGCCTATTCATGGTATTATCCTATGAGAAATATCCACAAACTCCTGGTTTTTTGTCAAATTCATCATAAAATGCATTTTTTGTGATAAAACTTAAAAAAAAAAAACAGGTATAAAAATTTTTAGTGGGGTGGCTGAGTTTTACTAAACAAAATAGGCTGTTTTAAGCATATTTTTAGGGGCTCCAGAGAGGGGTGGGTATGGTATGCATCCCCCATGAATAGGTGGGGACCACTGTACATATAAAGACAACCGAGAACCTGTCAGTTATGAAGGGACAAAACTCTCCAGTCCGATCTTCATAACTTGTCATAAAATCAATATAAAGTTGCTCAAGAAAATGATAAAAACAGCTCTCTGTCATTAAAGACACTTACAGTGAAATTTAACATTTTTCCATTTTCATTTTTAATTGTTAAAATTCCAGTTTCTTCGATTTTTCTATGTGCACAGGAAGATGCAAGCATTTTATAAAAAATTTTTGATAAAGCCTTATTAAAGATACCTGGATTATGCCATGCTGTGTGCTCAAATAGTTTGATAATCCATTATACCTTTTCCAAGCGTAACTACCTTAAGCGCTAGTTGCGTGTTTCATTGTCAACTTTACTTCACACTACTGTTTACTTAAGTGAGGGTTAGCCAAGATGGGGCAGATACCTTTCACTTTTAATGCCAAGCACTAGATACTAGGCCTCATTCTCATGTGAATCCTTCTGCTTTACAGTACTGATGTTTTGACCATGAGATTCCCGTGAGACTTCACATTCATCATCCTTTCTTTCATAACCACTGTTGGCCTGGACATGGAATCCTCTGCTGCATCTCAGGAAACAACCAAAGCAAGACATTCTTTGAGGTAGTTCTCATTCTGATTGGCACACCAAACAAGACATTGAAGTTGCCCTTTTTTTTTTCTTTTTTTTTGGTTAGTGCACTTTCATCAAGCCTTAAAAATAAGTTTGTATCCAGAACCCTTTATCAACCAATTTTTTTTATATCTGAAACATCCCTTAGTTAACTGTGGCAGTAACTTAATGAAAACTTAAATATCTTCATTTGTCACAGCTGTTACTTAACATATCTTGGTCTTGTTAATAGTTTTCTTCTATTTTTAGGATTCGAGGAATGGGAAGATTGGTAGCCAGTGCCTAGGATACCAAGCATCTGGGTGGCATGGTTGTTTGTCTTCCAGGGAATGTTTATGAATTCAAGATAGGATTTTACTTTGCTGCGAGTGTTACATCACGTTGTTACATGTTCAATAAATAAATGCTTTATCTTTGCGCATTTCGTATTTTTTTCATCTCTTATTATTTTCAAATAGTAAGCAAGGGAAAAAATGATTCCATAGTAACATAAGTAAGGAAAAGAAACCTTGATCAACACTGTATCAATTATGCAACAGTCAATGAGTTATTCCTTTCACTCTACATTATTTTGCTGGAGGTTATATGTATAATAAGGCTTAATATGCAACACAAAAAATTACTGACCCATTCCATACGATGGTCTTTGCACGGGAAACTGCTTCATTGAAAATCTTGATGGATTCTGGTCCACAATCAAGGCCCATCCAATCTCCTTTGATTCCACCTTCAACCGTTGCAGACCCAGTCTGATTTTGATTGAGAAATTATTAGTACACTAATGTAAATTAAACAAAATATATGAAGTAAATAAAATATCGTAAAACTTTAAAAAATTTCCCTGATTAACCACCAATATGATCATGATGGCCTTTCTTTTTGAAAAAAAATATGCAAATGACAATGAAATATGAACAGTTTGAATTTCATCTTCTTTAAAAAAAGTAGTAATCTATTAATCTGCAAATATGGTCTTTCATTAGAGGAGAATCCCCGACTTCAAAATATATAAAATAATCACAAAGTATACACATACAACTGCGCATATACCGAGATGTTTTTAATTTTTGTTCTTAGACTGGAGAGTATGCACCAATACTATTTAAACCTAATTTTTACAACCATTTCTGGAAATATACCTTTTCATAGCCTATTGAACTAAATAAAATTCATGGTAGATATGTAAAAATATATAAACAAAAATGATATTGTTAGTATACAATAAAGTTTTGTACATACTTACCCGGCAGATATATACTTAGCTATAGTCTCTGACGTCCCGACAGAATTCAAAACTCGCGGCACACGCGACAGGTAGGTCAGTGACCAGCCCACTCCCGCCGCTGGGTGGCGGAATAGGAACCATTCCGTTTTCTAACCAGAATTTTTCTCTCTTCCACCTGTCTCCTGAAGGAGGCTGGGCGGGCCATTAATCGTATATATCTGCGGGTAAGTATGTACAAAACTTTATTGTATACTAACAATATCAGTTTTGTACATGCAACTTCCCGGCAGATATATACTTAGCTGATTGACACCCTTGGTGGAGGGCAAGAGACAGTTATTACATACTAATTATTTTTGAATATAAAAACAGGGAAACAACGTAGTTGTAGGTATATTAACAAAAAACAACCTTGGTTCCTACCTGATATGGAAGACGACTTCATTGATACTGTCTATGAGTCTGCTTGCCATCAGAGTTACAGAGAGGATGAGACCTGCGACTGATAACCCTTTCGGATCATACCAATGGGGGCTTACCCGCTTACATGGTAGAGCCTTTTCTTGGATCGTACCAATGGGGGCTGACCCACTTACATGGCAGAACCTTGACCTGTATCATACCAACGGGGGCTAACCCTCTTACATGATAGAGCTTTAGGTATTTAAGACAACACAAGGAGCATAACGACCAATCCCGATCACCTGACCACACTAACATGTTAGCACTACGATTTGAAAGGGGTCAACTCCTGCACCCTCTTTCAATCGACCAAAAAAGCACAAACACCATTAAAAACCCTAACTTAATAAATAAAAAGGATTGGGTCAGCTCCCGTCCCAGCAACGAATCCGCAGATACGTACGCTCCTAGAGTAAAGCACTTGTCATACGTCACTTGAATGTCTCTCAAGTAATGAGCTGCAAAGACGAATTGCATCTCCAAAAGGTCGACTCCACTAGAGTCTGTATAGACAAGTTCTTGTGGAATGCCAAAGAGGTATCGACACTGCTCTTACCTCGTGAGCTTTAACTCTAAGGAGGTCCAGTGTTCTTCTTTACACTGTAAATGGGCTTTCCTTGATTACGTCTCTGATGAAGAACGCCTGAGCATTTTTAGAGATCTGCCTTCTGGGATCTCTCACTGAGCACCATAAACTTTCCTTACTCCCCTGTAGTTCGTTCTTCCTTTCTATGTAGAACTTAAGGCTTCTCACTGGGCACAGAGCCCTTTCTAGCTCTGTTCCTACAAGCGAAGAAAGTCCTTTTACTTCGAATGTTCGAGGCCAAGGTTTCGAAGGGTTCCTATTCTTCGCCAAAAACATTGGTTTGAAGGAACAGAACGCCGAGTCGTTCCTAAAGCCAACATTATGTTCTAAGGCTTGTAGTCACTTACTCTTTTCGCTGAAGCCAGCGCGACCAAGAATAAAGACTTCCTTGTCAGGTCTCTGAACGTAGCCTTACAGGGAGGTTCGAATTTTGAGGTCATTAAGTACTTTAGGACCACATCTAAGTCCAATTAGGTGCTCTAATCCCTCTGTTCTTTGACGTCGCGAAGGATCTTATCAGGTCATGCAAATCTTTGTCTTCCCCAATGTTAAGGCCTCTATGCCTGAAGACTGAAGATAGCATACTCTTATAGCCCTTAATTGTAGAGACTACTAAATTACATTTCTCCTTCAAATACAGGAGGAAATCGGCTTATATCTGTCACAGAGGTACTGGAAGAGGATATCTTCTGAGCTCTACACCATCTGCGAAAACACATCCCACTTCGACTGGTAGACTCGAATAGTAGATGGTCTTCTCGCTCTTGCGATAGCTTTCGCAAATTCTCGAGAAAAGCCTCTCGTTCTGACAAGTCCTTCGATAGTCTGAAGGCAGTCAGAGCGAGAGCGGGTAGGTTTTGTGATACCTGTCGAAGTGGGGTTGTCTGAGAAGATCGCTCCTGTTTGGGAGAGATCTCGGAAAGTCTACCATCCATCCCAGTACCTCTGTGTACCAGTTTTGTGAAGGCCAGAACGGGGCTATGAGGGTCAAGTTGGCTCCCTCTGCTGCTGCAAACTTCCTTACCACTTCCGATAATATTTTGAACGGAGGAAAAGCATACCCGTCTATTCCGGCCCAATCGAGGAGAAGGGAGTCCACCGCAATCGCCCTTGGGTCGGCGATCGGGGAGCAGTAACATTCCAGCCTGTTGTTCCAATGGGTGGCAAAAAGATCTATATTTGATCTCCCCCAGAGGTTCCATAGTCTGTTGCATACTTCCTGATGCAACATCCATTCTGTAGGCAGTACTTGGTCTCTCCTGCTCAGAAGGTCGGCTCGTACATTTTTGTCCCTTGGACCTGAATAATCTTGTCCGGAGAGTGATTCTTCTCTCTTCTGCCCAAAGCAGTAGTTCCCTTGCTTTACCTGTAAAGGGAGAACGAGTGCGCTCCTTCCCCCATTGCTTCTTGATATAAGCTAGGGCTGTTGTGTTGTCCGAATTGATCTGCAGGACCCCGAACCTGACGATCTGAGCCTCGAAGTGTATGAGGGACAGGTGAATCGCTGCTAATTCTTTCATATTGATGTGCCAGGACACCTGTTCTCCCCTCCAGGTGCCTGACACTTCTCTCGTCCCTAGAGTGGCTCCCCACCCCGCATCTGAGGCGTCGGAGTACAACACTAGCCGAGGGTTCGGAACGTGAAGGGATACTCCTTCGCTGATCCTGCACGGATCATCCACCAACGCAGGTCCTCCCCCACTTTTATCTTCCTTCGTGATCTGGAAGGAATCGGACAGATTTGAGATTCTGATCCCAACGTTCTCTTAGATAGAACTGCAACGGCCTTAGGTGAAGCCTTCCGTAGAGAAATGAACTGTTCCAACGAGGAAAGGGTCCCCAGTAAGAAGATCATCCATTCCCTCGCGGAACATTGGTTCTTTTCTCTAGGAAGGTTGCTACTTTTTCCAAAGCAGCGGTTCTGTCTTTCCTGTGGATGGAAAACACCTGAAAACCCCGAGAATCCATCCGCAATCCCCAGATAAACAATGTTCTGCTGGGGAATCATCTGGGATTTCATCGAGGTTTACCAACAGTCCCAAGGACTGTGTTAACTCCAGTGTCAGTTTTAAGTCCTCCAGACATCTGACTCACGACTGTGCTCGTATCAGCCAGTCGTCTAGATACAAGGATATCCGAATCCCTTCGAGGTGAAGCCAGTGAGCCACATTTTTCATTAGTCCCGTGAATACTTGGGGGGTGGGGGCGTTGATAGTCCGAAGCATAGGGCCCGAAATTGAAAAACTCTTCCTTGAGCCATAAATCTGAGGGTATTTCCTGGACGACGGGTGTATTGGTACGTGGAAATAAGCATCCTGCAGGTCCAGGGATACCATCCAGTCCCCTGGACGCAGGGCTGCTAACACCGAGGCTGTCGTCTCCATTGTGAACTTCTCTTTGCTACGAAAACACGTTCAGGGCGCTCACGTCCAGAACTGGCCTCCAACCCTCCTGAGCTCTTCGGAACTAAGAACAGGCGATTGTAAAACCCCTGGGAAGAGAGATCTCTTACTTCCTCTATGGCTTCCTTGTAAAGCATCTGCTCCACGAGATGTAGAAGGGCTTGTTTCTTGACAGATTCCTTGTAATTTGCTGTTAACTCCCTTGGAGTTGTCGTTAAGGGAGGTTTTTCCTGAAGGGGATTAAATATCCTTTCTTTAGGATGGATAGGGACCAGGCATCGGCACCTTTCTGTGCCAAGTTTCGTAAAAATCTAGAAGCCTGGCACCCACATTTTATCTGGAGGACCCCCGTCTCACTGGGTTTTGAGAACGAACGGCCTTCGAGAAGACCTTCCTCTCTTCTCCGGTCGTCTACTTCTAAGAGAAGCTCTTGATGCAGACCTTCCTCGAAAGGGCTGCTGGAAGGGAACCTTTCTCCTTTTCGCCAGCGGCACAGCAGGCTTTAGCCTCTTCGCTGACTGGGGCCAGCAGGTCTGTGTGCCTTTTCTGAAAGGCGTCTTAGAAATGTCCCTCACTATGTCCTGAGGAAACAGGTGACTAGAGAGGGCGCTCGTATAAAAGGGAGGATCCTCTGCAGAGGAGAAACAGATTTCGTTAAGAAGGAGCTAAACACGCCCTCTTCTTCAAAATACAGGATCCAAAAAGGGATGCCACTTCATTTGAGCCATCCTAACCGCCTTGTCTAGGCAGGTTAAAACACTGCCCAACTCTTCCATGGAAACGAAGTCTGGTTCTTGCGACTTCTTTGCTAAAGCTCCCAAGGCCCAGTCCATGAAGTTAAAGACTTCGAGAGTCTTGAAGAGCCTTGATGAGATGATCCACCTCACACATTCCCCAAGAGGCTTTTGCCGAGTGTAGAGAGCGTCTTCTAGACGCATCTACAAGAGCGGAAAAATCCGCATCAGAGGACGAAGGGAGACCCAGGCCCATTGGCTCCTTGGTATCATACCACATCCCTGGTTTCCCTGTCAACTTAGAGGGAGGACAAGAAAATACTGTCTTACCCGCTTCCTTCTTAGCCCTGAGCCAGTTCTCGAGACTCTTCAGAGACTTTCTCATAGAAAGAGTAGGGGTCATCTTAACGAATGAGGAGGCCTTCGACATTTTCGTACTGGATAATAAACGATCCTGGCGAAGGGGGATCCGACTGGCGTAGTGAGTCTCCAAACACCTGCAGCAACAGAGAAGCAAGTCTCTTATAGTCTGAAACTCCTGCATCTGGCTATCTCTTCATCCGATACTTCTTCCAAACGTGATGCAGGAGAAGAGGGCTTTTCCTCAACAGGAGACCGATCCTTTGAAGGAAGTCTTTTCCTTTCTTCCTTACTCCTATCATCCTTCCTGTACGAGTCCTGGAGTTTCCCTATACTCGGGCTTCTGATCTGCTCCTTGCGTTCTGCTAGGAGAGGCGCTTTGCGTCCTGAATCAGGGCGCCTGTGAGGCGAAGAACGCCTGCTAGGCGAAAGTAGAACATCCTGTTCCTGGCGCCAAGAAAGGAGACGCGTTTGCGTTCCTGGTGAGAGCGCCTAGGCCAAGAAGGCGAGGCGCTTGCGTCCTGGTGAGGCTGCCTGGTCCGAGAAGGAGAGGCATTTGCGTCCTGATGAGGACGCCTAGAAGGCGAAATGCGCCTGCGAGGAGAAAGGAGAACCCTTTGTTCCCGTCGTCCATGAGGGGAGACGTTTTGCGTCCTGTTGACCTGCGTCTAGCAGGCGAATAACTCCTTTTCCCTTTGCGTCTTTCGGAGAGGAGCTAGAATCTCTCCTACTCCTCCTAGGAGGAGAAGAAAACTTGTCCAATCTTCGGGCCTATTCGGCGAAACTCTTGCGTCCTTCGGAAAATGTCTCGAGGACGAACGAGCGCTCCTTTCTTCTAGCGGAGCTCTAAATAGAGAGGGACTCTCTTCTCTCCCGGAGCTCTTAGTCGAACGAATTCTCTCACGAGAAATTCGCGAATCAGGCTCCTGATGCTTGCCATGGGAGGCAAACTCTTCTCTAGCCAAACTCCTGGGAGAACTCTTGCTCGTAGGGCGTTTCCGATTTTTGTCATATACGACGAAGAAGGTCTCGCTGGGGACGAAAACCTTTCAGGCGAGGAGCGTCTGCTAACGCCAGGACGCTTACTCTCTGAATCTCTCCTAACGGAACTCTTGATGGGGAAGAGAAAGTGTCTTTCTTCCTAGAAGAGCCTTCAGAAAGAACTCCCACTAAGGCAGACAACTGCTGTTGGAGTCCTACCAAGACTTCCTTTGTCTTGTGTGATAAAGTCTTCCGGAGACGAGTCAGGAGTTCTCAGGCTGGCTCTTCTTACGAGCAGGCGAATAATCCGGAAAAGGCTCCGGACTGGAACGTAACGCTTCGCTATTTGGCGTCTTCCAGGATCTCTTAAGAGGACGCGACTTAGCGGAAGAACTCCATCCCTTCGGGAGACGAAGAGTCTGAGTCCGAAAAGCACTTCCTCAGGACGCTTTTGCAGTAGCTATCCTTGGCAGCCTGGGAAGCGGCTACAGGATCTGCCGAAGGGACGCCTGACCGTTGGGAATACTCTACATCCCCTTGCGGCTTTCGACATTCCTCCTCCCTTGGTCATGGGAGTCTGAAAGAGGTCTAGGCCTAGGAGCAATGCGGAGTCGGTCAGACCATGGCCACGAGAGAAGAAGGCCGGCTCGATGGGGGCGCGAAACAGGGAAGGTAGTCCGATGGTTGTGCTTTAATCCGCATCTCGGATAAACTTTCTTAAACATTTGTGATGCCCTCTTGACTTCCTATGGTATAATTGATAATAACTCATAGGAAATAGAAGAAATACTTGTGTTGATATATAAAAGAATTAATTATGGATGATAAATAAAAGAAGTAGTTTAAGGATGATAGAATTATGTAGTAGTAAAAAAAATAGTACATCAAGATAATTTATATACATGTAAGTAAACAAAGAAGCAGTGGACTTTACAAAGCATAATCATAATCATAAATTGGTGCTATAAATATGGAATAAACAAAAATAAAAAAAAACAATAATGATAATTTACTCTCTAAATTATTATTTGAATGCTGGAAGTATTATTTTTTCGTAACAGTCTCCAACTTTCTTTTTTTGGTTAAGAAAAGTTTTTTCTTGCTACAATCGAGTTATTTTCCTGACAACAATAATTATTCATTAATACATTTGTAGAAGCCCATATCATCATTTTCTCTATCTGTTCAGTGCTGTGTCCTGAGTCGCAAAATTCATTGGAAACAGAGCCTCATCGTCTACAAGAATATTATATATGAGTGCTGAGGCAAATTTTCTCTGGTCATTACAAGTTTCTGAATGAGGTATTTGTGGTTAATTTATTGATTATTATATAACAATACATAACAATATTTGCTGCCGTATCATGAGGATATAATAAGAGCCCCTACTAATTCCCGAAAGATATCTGTGATTTTCTGGAAAGATATCCTCATCATGCGCTCCAGTGATCATTCTTTGCAAGCATTACATTTCCCTTTTATTTCTTATACTTTTCAACAAATGTACGGAATCATACATAAAGAGAGAGGCCATACACTCTGACTAGGATGATGTACACAATTGATAATTTTGGTGGGTGGGCAAAAAATGACATAGCTTTTCCATTAATGGCATTGTTATCGGTCAAACACAGAATACTGTAAAGCCTATTTCTTACAATCCAATGATTATTTTCTTCAATATATTATGCAAAGTTTGGGGCTTTCATACACTTAGTAGGAATAATATGCACAACGTCCTTGAATTTTGACCGTACGCTATTTAAACATAAAAACAAATGCGCTTGTTGCAGCCTCGCTGCTATCAAAGGCTGAGCCAACAATATTTCCCCCTTTATAATCAAAATATGGTTTTAGATGAATTTCATCAACCATCAGGATCACTACTTTGTCATTGGGCAATAATGATTTATACTTATTTTTGATGTACACAAGAAATTTGTATCATCTTGTTCCGTGGCCGGACTGAATTTTTTTGAAACAAACACCCTTTTTATAGTGGAGTAGCTAGGTAATATAAGAAATTTCTTATCTCTAAGAGCCTGTATCCCTGGGGAGAACAATTATAGAAGACAGAGGAAAAATATCACTAACTCAGATGAATAATCCAACTTATTAAGTCATTAAATGCAGTTGTTCACAAACAAATTTCAGTACGGTAGAATGTTTGAATGATGGTTCATCTAAAAGAATGGATAAAAATGAAATACACCAACTGAATAACACTAATGCTGTTGCAAGTTTTTGAACTTCTTTTATAGCTATCCGTCTACTTAAGTTATCCAATATCTTTTCAAGTGTATTAGTATCATGAACTTCTACGGGAATCTTGAAGTCCCCTAATCGATTACTTCAGTGTCTTGAACGAAAGCTTGCACTTCGCAGTTATTCTTTATCATTAGGGATAAAATTATTTTTGGGTACGGGAATGCGCAACACGACAAATTGAAAGTCCCTCATTATTTTTTATCAAAGTCCAATACTGAGTATCTAAAAACTGTAGCTTCCCAACAAGTTCATCAACAGAACTGAATAGCCTAGAATTTGTATACAAAATGTCTACTGCAACACTCTCTGCTATTGCAGCCTGCATCGCTGATTGATCCTTCCTTGCTCTCTTCGAATCTGGAGATTCTCTCCGATGCGATGGGCACCTTCACGAAGTTGTGGTATTTTCAGTTTTGTAGTTGAGGTTGTGCCAGTACTTTTGTCATAACAGGATTTTTCCCATATATATCCTCTGGCACGAAATGTACACTGCAAACCTGAAAAACAGATTTGCAGTATATTAAAAACTATTGCCCATTAACGAATATTGAAGTGTCCGAATATCTCAAATAAATACATCATGGTGATTAATGCAAATGTAGCTGTATGTCCATGATCCTCCTAAGCTACGTATATTGATTTTATTAGCAAAACACTACACCAATATTCCACAAACGATATTATAATTTCAATAGTAATGAGGTAAATGTCAAGTGTATTTTGTATACTCACTTTGCTATATTTGGTCGGGGTGTAGCTTTCTCGTTTTATGGCTCGTATCCATCTTGCTGCGAGTTCTTCATTCTTGGGGAAAGAAAATATGTTGACCTTGGGCCCTGTCTCGTAATTCCCCTTGCAATTTGGGACAACACAATGATAAGGCATCGTCGCAGAAACACTCGCAAACTTATGTTCACTATCAATATCCCTTTTGGTCTACAATAACGCAAAAAAGATGGTAAATTCCACTCGAAAAAAATCAGCGGTGTGATCCCTTCTGAATTTAGAGCAGTACTAAGCAGGTAGTTCTGACTGACCGTAGGTCTAGGTCAGTCGGACTACCTTTGCTTGGGAAAACCTGATGACGTTTAATCCGCTAGGCCTTCTCTCTCGGTGGCCATGGTCAGACGCCCCCTCCACTTCACTGGGGACCACTGCACAAATCACTGCACACATCACTGCGCTTACCTGTCTCCTTCATCGCTTGCAGTTGCGTTTTCAAGCTGATTATTGAGGCTCTCATAGCAGCCATTTCCGTAGACGCATCTACAGGTTCGCTACTGGGGGAAGGGGCTGAAGCCAAACTATGAGCAGGAGAAATACTATGAAAGTTAGGAGCTACTTCCTGTTCATTAGAGCAGGATCTACTTGAGCTTCTGTGGAAGCCCTCCTAACCCTATCTTTCTCAAGGTTTCCTTACATAAGAAGGCCAAGGTCTTCCATTCCACTTCCGTTAAGCTCTCCACATTCCAGACAGGTGTTTAGTCTCAGAATCAATCATTCCCCCTACATTTTTTACAAACTGTGCTGAGGATCCACCGAAGCTTTCGGTAGCCTCACCTTACATACCTCTTTCGCACACACCCTAAATACAGGTGCCACGTCAGACATTTTAAAGAGAATCCAATTCCAAATCCAAAAAACAGTCCACGATAAGCGTATGCCAAAACCAAAGATCAAAGTACATCACCAAAAGACAGATAGATAATCCTCGGCCAACGAGAAAAGAATTCCAATGCAGGAGGTACCAACAACGATGTTGTTGCTACCGGCGACAGAAAAATTCTTGGTTGGAAACAGAAAAACGGAATGGTTCCTATTCCCTGCCACCCAGTCGGCGGAGTGGGCTGGAGGCTAACCGACCTGACCTAAACCTGTCGCGTGTGCGCGAGTTTTGAATTCTGTCGGGACGTCAGAGACTATAGCTAAGTATATATCTGCCGGGGAAGTTGCATGTACAAAACTCACAATTGCCTTGGAAAATAAAATAAACATGTCACTAATGGTGCAGGCTGCTCTATCAAAGAGGTTATCGAGATTATGTACAAAAGTAATTCATGCTAATGGTCATGGTTTTGTTTTTTCAAAGTAAACTTTCTATCATAGTATTTCCTATTGTTTAAAAACTTAAGGTATGATTACTTCACTTTTTAAGGTAACGTTCACCTGAGCTGTTGATTATGAGAGCATCCTGTTATGATGAGAGCATGCAAGTGTTAAAATGTCAGAACAACTTAACCTTTGATTATTCAAAAGATCATAAAATAGAGGCAACATATTCCCAAAGGAAAGCATGGTATACAAGCAAAAACGTTTCCACTTACATTAGCATTCTCGTCGAATTTGTCAGCTGTGACGAAGTCAACTGGAAAATGTATTTGGACATTCTTTTCTTGAGCTTTTGCCATCAACTTGTCTACAATTTTGGCACCCTCCTCATCGTAAAGGGATGTACCAATCTGGAATAAGTATGTATTGGTGCCTCCGAGTTAAAAGGGAGAAAAATGATTCAAAATAGAATATAGAATTCAGGGCACAGGCCAAGCACTGGGACCTATGAGATCATTCAGTGCTGAAGCTCTGAAAGGTGTCAGGAGGGGAAACCTCTCAGTTGCACTATGAAACAACTGTTAGAGATTATGGAAAGTCGGAAAGAACAATGAGAATATGAAATGGTTAGAGTAAAAGGAATGAAAGAGGCTGCAGCTTTGGGCCAAAGGGTGGGACACTGAAAAGACCCTTGAGTGATGCCTACAGTGTACCAGAAGGTGCACTGATGGCACCAGCTCCCTGCAGGGACTTGGAAAAAAGGGAATCTCTTTTGGAGCCCAAATATCAGCAGAGGCAAGTAGTCAATACAAAAGAGAGAGATAACTGGAAAACACTAAATAATAAATAAAAGTGAAATATTATAACTTATCACTCTGCCTCTTCATTGAAAGAGGAAGATTTTTTTTTTTTTAGAATCTTATCATTCATATCTATTACTATAGAGTATTTTTCAAATATTTTAGGGTACAAGTTAGAAAACTAGTTTTCATCAGCTTTCTGTTCAAATCTCTAATTTGTGTAAAGCTTTACCCCTGTTTTAAATTTATTGACATCCTACTATACTTAATATCAAATGCTTTCCTGTGCAAATTGAATTATTAGGCAACACCATTATAACATATATTCAAAATCTCCTTTCCCCCCTTCCTGGCAGGCATTGATGCTTGTACATAAGTTTGTTTACAAGTCTAATTACCGCAATTACCATTTTATACGAGTTTCCTTACAGAAAAGTCATTAATATTTAAGGAACTTCAAAACTAAAGTTTCTTACCTCCATTCCTTTGAGGACTTTCAAAAATGTGAAAGCCATTCCACCAACAATCATCATTTCATTGACACGATCCAACATGTTCTCGATGAGCTGAATCTTGTCCTTAACTTTAGCACCTCCAAGAATAGCCAAGAAGGGTCTGAAATGATATATGGCAAAATCTCTTAAAACTGGATGAATTTCTACCCTTACGTTTCGACTCCAAACCCTTTTTTTTCCCCAAGTACAGTAATTTAATTTATTCAAAATTTTAGTGAAGATTTATTCTTCTGTTACATAACTTGCATAATTTACACATTCTCAAGAAATTAGGCACATGTACAATATGAGATTTAGAAATGCAACACACATTCAAACTTAAATCCTCCATAAAGTTGTATTATTAACTGCAGTAGGTAAAATTTCCATAGCTCGCGTATTTGTTTCAAGTAATATAGGGTTCATCTTTTGAATATAATAATATTAAAAATACAGCCATACATATCACACATTTGCTCAAATTTCTCAATTATTCATAAACTGCTGCATAACTACAAACAGTTCTTTCCAAAAAATAAATTAGACTAATGGAATAAGGCATTAAAGTTTCTTGAAAGTATAAAAATGAGCAATGACTGGAATTTCAAAGAGACACTGTCAAACATACATAAAAGCTCATCTCATGCACCCCATAAAACACATTCCATTACTATATCAAAGTAAATTAGAAAAGGGATTTAACAGATAACTAACTCACCTCTCTGGATTTTCTAGGGCCTTGGCAAAATATGTTAATTCTTTCTTCAGAAGGAATCCTGAGGCTCTCTTATCAAATCCTTCACCTACCATTGATGAGTGAGCACGGTGGGCAGTTCCAAAAGCATCGTTTACGTACACATCGCCAAGTTTGCGCAAGGAGGAACGGAACTCGGCAACCTTGGCAGGGTCAGCTTTGACCTAAAAAGAATTCATCCTGTAATAAGAATTCTCAGCTTGGTCTGAACACTCACATTATGACAAATAATAATGATGATACACTGCACAATAAAAGTCTGGTCAATGGGTAAGTGATTTTTGGCAAGTTCCAAGTGTCCCATTATAAAAATAACTATAATTATTCAGGGAAAACTGCAGGCATTAAAAAAATGACATGATTATTCAGACAACTCCAGACTACCATGTGCATCCAAATAAGAGATACCACAGTGATTTTTCATGCCATCATTAACAATGTAGTCAAACCCAAGCGCAACAAACCTTAGCTCCAGATGCATCAACACCCTTGCCTTCCTCTTCAACATGGAATCTGAGATTCTCAAGCAATATGACTGACCCAGGTGCGGGATCAGCACACGCAGCTTCTACTTCTGGCCCAACACAGTCTGGGAGGAAAGTGACATTACATCCAAGGAGTTTCTTCAGTTCTTCAGCCACAGGAGCTAGTGTGAATTTCATGTTTTTGTTTCCTGAAATATAACTGATTTTTAGAAATGTTTGGATTCCCGTTAGGAACAATATCAATTTTGAATGATATACGAATGCTAAGGATCAAATATAATTGAATTCAATATTTTACTTTAAACACTTTTGGTGCAATGACACATACCATCAGGCCTTCCCAAATGAGAGCAGAGAACAACACTCTTGGCTTTGTTGTCAATGGCATACTTGATGGTGTCCAGGGCAGCCACAATACGCTGGTTGTTGGTGATCTTGCCATCCTTCTGTGGAACATTAAAGTCGACTCTGAAAAGGTAAAAATGGCTCATATGATTTTGCCAAAGTTTGATAAGGCAGGAACCTCTTATTGTCAAGTTCATTTTCCTATTAGTATTCTACTATAAGGGGGTCCACAACCAAGACACTACATACATAATGTAGTAATAATTTTTATAGGTTCCTGGAACCTTTAGAAATGATTATTGTATTTATAAGTAGCTTCAAGATCAGTTGCTGCACTTTAAGGAAAGTTACATATTTCCATTCAGTACTATAAAATTATTTGAAATGTATTTTGTTCACCTCTGGATTTAGGCTTAATTAAACGTGTCTTTTCACTTCACATGAAAGTGATCCCTTGCTATCTTCAAGATAAAGAGCCCAGATCTGTTGAATTTTACCTGTGCAAACATTTACATGTAATCACAGGCTTTTATACGGAATTAAGTACATATTCCAAACCTCGTGTACCGGATGACGAGAATTGTGATGCTATACAGTCACCTTGTGATTTGCTAAACCTTCCAAAACTGCATCTTGTGAACCATCGTAGTTTTCCATGAGTAACCCCAGACTTTAATTTTAGCAACTCTGTGGCGGGTATTTCTTTGGAATTTGCAGATTCCTATAGTATTTTGGTTGTTTATTAACAATTTACTGATAGTTTTTGGGATTCGGCTGTAATTAACATGTAATTTACCTTATAACTCTATCCTACGGTAAGGGGAACCCGGTGGGAAACAGGGGTTTTGGGTGGGGGAGACCACAGGGAGAATTATTACCCCAGAACTCTATCCTACGGTAAGAGGGACTGCTGGGAAAGCAGGGTTATAGGTCAGGTAAATCACCTGGGAGAAGGTTGTAGCATGTTATTGTGCTATTTTTTGCTCTATATGACGTTTGGAACAAAATACAAGCAAGAATAGACGACGAATAAACCGAGAATGTAGCCGCTTCACAGTCTTATTTCAGCTACTACTACTACTACTATACCAAATGCCACGGCGCATGCTCCATGTAATAGGGGAGCTTTTGGTTCACAAACTGACATCTCAGTGATGGAAATAGTGGGGAGTATTTTGGGGGATAGACCTATGAACACGAATCCAACCAATCATGTTACAATCTTTAAAATTGCAGTTTAATCCCCTTAAACATTGCTATAGTAAATTCACATCAACCGTGCATCTAATGTCTAGGCCAGTCCCTTACAATGCTCCTGATTGGCTGCTGATAAGCCAGTCATAGTGCTGGAAACTCTCAAGTCTTATGAGAGAGTTCACATAGGCAGGATGTATGTCCCACCTCTCCTGAGGGATAAATCTTTCAAAAGTATCCTTCAGGAGAGGTGGAACATGAATCCAGCCTATTTGAAGTCTCTCTAGAGACTGACAGAGTTTCCGGCCCTGTGATTGGCTTATCAACAGCCAATCGGGAGCATCATAAGGGACTGGCCTAGACATCAGATGCACGGTTGATTTGAATCGACTATATATAACCTCCTGTAACCCTTGTGGCGAGCGCACAACGCATTATTTCCTTCTTGCCAGTACAAATTTACTTGCCAAGAATCTTTAAAATTGCGGATAACGTGCAAAGCGCCGTTCCACCACCCTTTAAACACCCCCCACCATTCTTTCGACCAATCACAGGCCAGGTCACCAACCCATTACAGCCAACCCAATTATTTTTCGTTATTTACATTAGTTAACTACGAGTTACGGTCCAGTCAACACAGGCGTCCTTTATTCTTAAAGTAGTTGAATTTTCCCCATTAAATGGGATTAGAGGAGTGTTAACGTTATTTCAGATTATATCATTGCTGTAATTACATCGAAATATACCATCGTTACTCAATTTTCATTGATTACATTGGGTTTTTGCCTACCCCATATGCGGAACGAATGAAGACTCGTGTGTTCACTGTCTAAGGTGAGTGCTTTTGTGATTTATAGTCATTATTCAAATCTTAATTTTGGTTTTTGTTTGTTTGTATGGTCTTTTTACATTGCATGGAACCAGTAGTTATTCAGCAATGGGATCAACGGCTTTATGTGACTTCCGAACCATGTCGAGAGTGAACTCCTGTCACCAGAAATACACATCTCTCACACCTCAATGGAATGCCCATGAATCAAACTTGCAGCCACCAAGGTGGCAGGCCAAGCCCATGCAGATCACACCACCGAGGTGCTCTTATTCACGATGAGCTCATTATGTGCGATGTCTCCATGCTTGTTTTTCCCTTGGAAATTGATTTTTCCTACAGATTTTGTGCTTATGATGTAGAAGTGGTCTTTGTTGATCAATTGTTATTTACGTCTAGGCGCCTCTACCTAATACCCCCAACCCTTCTTTACCATCTCGTACTTACTACACCCCCCACCCCCAAGTACCCCGATTTTCCTCAGCCTCTCCTTTCTGTGGAACATATAGCTCCCTGAGGATTTGTGTATCTCTCGCCCTCTAGCAGAACACAAACATAGGTGCTTTGTTTACGTGTGTTCCCCACGCAAAACCCCGAATTCCCAAAGTCCCCCATCATTGCTGGGTACATAACAGTTGACCCCAAAAAGATTTAGAGTCATCAGGTAGAATTACCTTTTATAAATAACATAAGTAGTTAGTCTTTGTGATTTTGACTTCTATAAACATTGTGGTCAATTAAAAAGATATGAGCTTTGTCCTAAGAATAGCAAGAACACTGACAGACGAGCTTCTTGTGCACTGACTTCCCTTTCATAAGTCTGCATTTGCAGTCATCAGGAGACTACACGATTGTGTGGAGTTTAGCAAATTAATGATGAAACCAATAATCTGAACATATGTGAAGTGCAGATTAATAATGTTCTGATGCTGTTAGATGAATATTCATTGAACCAATAGTGATACTATATAAATTTGAAGAATCACTTCTGCCAACTTTTGTTCAGATTTCAAGTGTCATTCTGCAGAATGTATGTTCAAGTGGTGGAACATCATGTGTAGTCTAAGCTACACAATGTGCCAAAAGTATGGTTATTATTATCATTTACAAGATGAATTCTTGGGGTTGTACACATTGATCGTACATGGTCCACCCCTGTACCATGCGGTTTTTTACCCTATTAGGAGGCAAGAGAAAGAAGGGATATTAGGTACTCAATGAAAATGTAACACTGGCAGGTATAGTGCCCTGGGTTAGGTTAGGTAAAAATATGTCCTTCTGTTAGGCTAGGCTAACCCAGGGTAATTCTAAGCAATAGTAACTCTGCACGGACTGCAAGGAATGTTCCAGTGCATACGACAGCCACTAGGGATTGGGGCGTCAAATGTATTTCACTGTGTTTAGTACTAGCCCCTGGGGATTAGGTAATTACATTCGATCCCCAAAAATCACTGTAAAATCTTCATAAGCAACCCAAATACTATAGGAAACTGTCATTTCAAAGAAATACCTGATGCGGAGTTATTAGGCTAGTACCTAGGTAGATCTAACTACCCCAATCTAAAGCTAAAACCCACATTCCTACCACGCCCCAATAATTGACAAAAGGGAAGTAATGTATAAATGAAGTAATTCCAGTGAAATGAGTCAGAAAATCATGGTTTTGGCCTACATTTTTATGAGGATAAGAGTTTCAGTATGAAAGGCTAGCCTTGCCTAGCTTATAGCCTAGGTATAGCTACCTAGTACTAGGATAGTCTGGTCTTTAGCATACATTCATCGGTCACTCAAAATCTAAACTACGATAGTCTAAGACTGCAAAAGTAAAAAGATAAGTAAACTGTTAATCAATATACTCATTAATCAATAAATTCGTCAAGCCTTCACGAAATACGACAGCCTCTTCCATAACAGTAAACACCAGCCTATGGGGTAAGGTCACCCCAACCTCATTTTCCGTCCCTTTACACTTGTTCTAAGACACCCCAACCTTACCTCATGAACACCCTCTTGCCGGCGAGGTCTAATTTGTCGATGCTCAATTTGTTTAAGGCCATTTTTGCTGAAAATCGACTTTACCGCCAAGAGAAACGTCCTCTGCTTGTCCGCTGCACGTACCGGCTGCCGCTTGCCAGATAAGCCGGGGAGGGGATGAGGAACGTCGATGGCAAGAAAACTAGGGGAATCTCTGGGTGTTTTTCCTTGAATATTTTTCCCTATCCTGAAGCTGACCGGTATTTCACGTCGTTATTTTAAACAAAGTAACACAATATAAACAAAATTTTTAATTTATAATGACTGGTTTTAACATTAAAATAGATAATATACGTATTTTCCTTGGTAAGGGGTTGTTTTGAGGTTACCTTGTAGGGTAAAATGACAGGACGGTAGGAAATATTTCCCTAGACTTAACTGCTATTCTCCCCAAAACACAATCAGCTGACAAGGTCGTGGTGTCGTCTGCTCTTGTCACTTGGCGTCAGTGGCCTGAAACTTTTCCATTACCTTATTTACACCGAAAAGTTATCATATTTTCGTTATGGCCGGCTTGTCCACTTTGGGAGTATGCCTAGAGACATTGATATTAGCTGAAGCGTTACTGCTTTCTTGAAAAAATTGCATTTATTTGCGGTACAAGAAATATCTAGCAGTGTTTCCTTTGACCTTCTTGTCCTTGAAAACCTATATTGAGAGAAGTCGGTTAGTGGCACGATTTATACTATCTGGATTACAAAATACGTCCTGCAGTAGCTTTATAGTTATGCAGTGACTATTTATGATTTATTTCTCACTGGGTATTCTTTTTTTTTTTTTCAAATGCACATGTTAAAAATTAACACGAGTTTGTGTAAAAGGTTTCAGAGCTCACTCTTACGTAAAATTTTAATTGTTTCGCAATCTGAATAATTCAGGCGGTGTCAGAACCTTCAAACTTTCTGATTAACACTGTCAAGTGTTACAGATACGCAAAAAGAGTGTGTAGTCTCGTGTTGACCATGCAAATGGACATCTGTTTGGCAGAAGAAAATAGTACGCTCTGCCGCGAGTAAATTGTGGTATGCTCCGCCACTTTATAAAATTTTGAGGTTTTGTAAACTCAAATATACAGTATAAATCAATACCCTCTATATGAAATGTGTCGTTGCACAGAATATTTAAGTTTTTATATCGATGCTAAGCCACTTATTACACTATACCAAAACTGACTGAAGGAAGATTTCATATCTGTGAATATTCAATATGGTTAAGACAGAAAGCTTTCAGTCTGGTAGATCATACCGTATCCAGGCATCTTGAATACGTGCATGATATGATATGCTTCATACGAAACGTGGAACTAAGTCTGCAATCTGCTTTATTCTTTATTTCTTTATATTTTTAACGATACCAAAAAATTATTTATTCCATCAGTATTGGTGATTTTGGTACTTGACACAACACAATCATGGGAAGCACATTCTTGAGTTGTTATTAACTAACATTTCAGTGCATGGGATCTAGAAATACCCAAGGACTAGTGAATATTCTAGACTTCGGAAATATCGAGCGAAAACACTTGACGAATTCCCATGCTGCAATCTATGGTCCCACCAACCTCCGTATTGCGTAATGATAAGATATGTCTTGGGAATTATGGATATCTGTGTGTTTGAAGTTACTGGAGACCCGTGCTTATTAGCATGAGTTCGTTGTGCAGATAAGGATGTTTCCATTTCTTACAATGGCACTCATAAAAAAAACTTAATTTTGTTTATTAATGTTCACCTGTTTCACATCAAAATGTAAAAACAAACATGCATACACACACACACACACACACACACACACACACACACACACACACACACACACATATATATATATATATATATATATATATATATATATATATATATAATATATATATATATATATATATATATACTGGTAGTTATATATACTGGTAGTTGTGGTGGATGAATGTTGCTTTGCTGGTTGCAAATCCTCCTATAAGATCATGGCCTCTACTTTAATTAGTAACCACAGGTGTCGTGGCTAAGTTGTGCGCAACATATGAACCTTCAGGAAACTGCACTATCATATTATATCACGAATTTCTCTGTTCGAATTTGCAGGGAAGTTCTTTGATCTGGGGTTTATTGCAGTAGGCCTATGTGAATATTTTCCCACTAACTTTTTTCTATTACGGCATTTCTTTTGAACTTATACTTATACTTAGTTTTCCTGTCACTTATTTCAGTATGAGGTCAGACGTTCGCTAAAATCAAAATATATATGAATATGTTCTGAGTTTTAAGAACAACTGGTTTTATCACATGATCGGCACTCTTTCATATAGAAATTTAAGTAAAACAGAAGACTAGTACTACCACGATATAGAAACATTACTATATCGTGATACTCCCTCTAGTCGGCGACCGTAATACTTTCCGCATTTTACCTATGCTTTTGTTCATGTTTATGTCTTTTGTTTATGCTTATGATATTTACAATGTTTAGTTTGTTTTTACATTCATTTCCCAAGGGCTGGCATTAAAAACGGCGCCAATTTTTGCACGTAAACCAGTATTTATCGAACCAGAGGGCTGGTGATAGTAGTCCTTGATTTCACAAACATTTATTGTTTTTCGATTATCCTTATGTTATCGAAGACGATCCCGGTATTTTTCGCCAAAGAAAGCTGAAAACACATTGCTACAAGATGTATTAATGATTCAACAACAATTAGTAAAGTTATCCATATTATATAAACTAAGATTTTCTTTAAAATGAAGTATAACTAAATAGAAAATGGAATTATGACTCCTACTAAGGGTTACTTTAAGAATATTCTTTCTACCCCCCACACACACATATATATATATGTATATATATATATATATATATTATATATATATATATTATATAATATATATATATATATATATATATATATATATATATACGTATATACGTGCGTGTATGTATGTGTGCGTGTGGATAAGAGAGAGAGAGAGAGAGAGAGAGAGAGAGAGAGAGAGGAGAGAGCAGAGAGAGAGAGAGAGAGAGAGAGAGAGATCTATGGGCTAGCCCATCAGGAACGTTCCCAGGAATGGTAAATGTCTAGTTCCTGATCAAGAAATGATAACGGTGAATGGAAAATTCTTCCGCAGAATACTTAACCAATTTTAAACTAATCATATGCTCACACATAAGTTCATTAAATGCAAGTTGAACTCCGCATTAAAACGTTATTTAATTTTCCTCTACATTGCATTCACTCTTTTTCTCTTCCTAATAGCGTGGGCCCCTCCTTTCCACTACTTCTTTCAGTCTTTCTATCCAGTACTTCCTATTTCCTCTTAGCACTTCTGCCTTTCATTCTCCATTTCCACCGCATGAACAACCATCGCAAAATCCTTTGATCTCCTCTTTCACTTCTGTTTATTTCAACATATTTTGCCCCTCCATTTCTTCTAACGCCACATATGCTACACCAGAAATTCATAGCTATAGATTAAACTTTTTCACTTGTTAAAGTTCAACAATTCATTTTATAAATGAGAGTTGCCTCAATAATCCCCTCATACCTACCTACCTATCTTCCTTAGCATCCAAGGACATGCCAAATATATTACATGAAAATTTTTTGCACATCATCTGACACTTTTCTTGCTTTTAATCTGTGACTCACACCTCCCTTCCTGTTTTCATCTGACACACACGCATATATATGTTAACGTAGATATCTATCTCGTTTTTATTTGGCAAACGATCCCTCTCTCTCTCTCTCTCTCGCAATCTCTCTCTCTCTCTCTCTCTCTCTCTCCATTCTAACAGGTAATCAAAATGAGAGTCAAAATTATATATAAAAAAAAAAATAGCTATTTATTTAACAATGGAAAGATAATAATCCAAGTCTCACAGACTAACTTAACTCAGTTAACCCCCCAACATTTAAATGTCTAAAACAGTAATTTGTCACACCAATTGTCTTTTCTCCCATACGGGACCCTCTGTCCCCCTAGGACTCTCGGTCCCCCTTTGCCAGAACACTCAATTCCCTCGCCAGAATCGTCTGTTTCAAAGACACGAGAAACACACTTGTTAGCACACATAAGTTTAAAGACAAAGTTAAAGATTAAACATTCTTACAATGTATTAACAGGCCATTCCTTTTGGCTAAAGTAATGTACACTTACCCATTGCCAACCAGGATTCTCACTCACTGATAAACAAAAACTCTTTGGCATCTGCCATCGTGGCTCTGCCTTTCTCCCTCGGATCTCTGTGCAAGTCTCCCATAGACTTGGCTAAGGATGCCATTAAGAATAGAAGAGGCGCACACGCACATACAAATGCACACTTCGACAACGCCTCATATTACTGGCTACAACCAGTTTCTCAAAGGCACTTTGAAAAGACCCATGAACTCGTGAACATTGACCCGCCTTTCTATGCACTTTTCATATCTCGCCATCACAGATATCATTTATCAGCTTTTCTCGGGTCGTTGCTTCGGCTCTGTTCTCCGCATTCCAAAAAGTCACAACAAACATATTAAATATATTATTAATTATAATCCTAGGACTCACAGAGCTCGGCCACGCTAAATTGCCAGCTCCCGCCTAGCAAATGGTCAAACAAAACAGCTTATATAATATAAAAATCATTGGCCGGCTTAAAATAAAATATAAGTAATAACTGCACGTCTCTGGCATTATAAAATAAAGTCTTATCACGCTTCATCTCAAATAACACTGTGGATTTTCTCTCATTTTGGATTCTTGAATATCCTTCTTTGTCTGCAACTGGCTGCTCAAACTGTAGCAGGCTGTAGGAAGGCGAACGGCCTCCCACTTGTAGACTTCTTACGGCTTTGTAGACCCAAAAGTGCTGTAAAACTCTGTAGACTCGTAGAAACTCTCGTAATCTCCCTGGATAAACGACAGCAATCTCTGCACTGCTGGTGGACGTCTTGCTAGTGTCGGGGAACGACTTTTTTGTGTGTTAGTATGTCAGTCAAGTCATCGGTCAATCAAAAAAGAATTAACCCCAGACATACTACTTCTATCGAACAATGACCCCAAAAAGTCAGAAATACTAACTGAACGTCCCCCAATTAACTCCACTTAATATGACCACTAAATCATAAGTCATTATCGCAACTCTCAAAGGAAAAAAAACATCAAGTTCTCTAACTCAATTCTCCAAATTCACACATCAGCACACACAATCCAAAACTCACAGTAACTCCACGGACTTCTACACTCACATTTCAAACTCGAACGTTATCACAAGTAAAAAAAGGAAAAAAGATAATGAGCTCAAGAAAAAAAATCATGTAACAAGCCCAGACCCTAAAATGTTCTCTCAAGCTCTGATATTACAGCAACTCACAAAATCAGTAAAAATCTCCAACTTTTAACAGCAAAAACCCCTTTACTGCTCATATAATTAAGTACAATGAGACTTAACATCAAACACCCATTTATGTAAATCACAACCCCGATAAATTACATCTCCGGTCCAAAAAGAAATGCTATTTAAAACTCAACCCCAATTACATCTCTCGCAGGAAAAGGAAGAAAAACAAAAAAAAAGATAATCACAAGTAAAGTTCCCCAATCACAAAACATAATATATGCATAATATACATAATCCTGCGTTTTTCCCCAGGAAATGCCCCATGTATAGTTACGGCATTTTGGACATTGCAACTTTTATCGACCGACACGGCCAGAAAGCAAACTCTTAGACATGCGCTTTCGTGAAATGCTATTGTCAACATTTCCAGATATTGCAAAAACTCTGAGCAATCACCACCAGAGGAAACGAATCAGCACACTGGACACATCACAACGATTGTCAGCAGAAAATCCACCTGCAGACGTGTGCTCAAACTGCGGCACAAAAAATGTCTAGTCAGACTCGCAAGTTTGGAAACTCATGATCCTCAAAAAAAGGTCTAACTGAAATCACTTAAGCACATTCCAGTAAATTAACTCCAGGATATGACTAATGTGTTCAAAAACTGTCTCGAAAACGTATTTTCTCACATGACACTACCCAATTATATAAAAATTATCGCCTATTCGGGATAAAAAAACTACGATAAACTCGTAATGCAGCAATTATATGCCTCCAAAAATAATACACTTGTGAACATAAAAAATGCACATCTCCATAGGACTCATAATGCAGTAATTATATACCTCCAAAAATAATATCTCCATAGGACCACAATGCCGTAATGCCACTCGCCTCCAAATAGTCACGAAACCAAAAAGAAAGAACCACAGAACTCTTCTCTTGGCTCGAGAAAAACACTCCCATAACCACAAAAAAGGTCACCCGCCAAAGATTAATTCCACCTCCATATATATATTCCACCATATTAATAATAAAACCACTCCGGTGATAAAATATTTCCTCCGTTTAATTAATAACCACCCCCACCATATTTCCTCTTATTTCTGCGATAGCCATATGTTAATAAAAACCACTCCAGGAATAAAAAAATATTCACCTCTATTTAGGCAAATAAAAATACTTACCTCTATTTCACCAATAATTCCATGTGGAATAAAACAAGGCTCAAGAAATATATCTCCAAGCAGGATAATCAAAAATGAAATCCCATCTCCAAAAAAATGTGCACTCAAAGCATCCAGCTGACACACTCATAAATATTGCACATCTATCTCCTCAAAAGTGTCTCCATTTGCAACAAAGATGGCTGCAAAATAATTGAACTAAACATAGCTCTCACCACCATAGGCAAATATCAAATGGCCAAAAATATATCTCCAATATATTATATCTCAAATTATAACTCCAAAATAATATACCTCCAATTCTCCAGAGAATAACTCAATGGTATAGACAAAAACTATAAAACTCTCTCCATTTAGCATAACTGCTGAAAAAGGGCAAAAACTTGGCAAATAAAAACTGTCTAGAAAATTCTAGAAAAAATCACCAATGTGCCACAACTCATTATAACAGAACTCCAAATTCACAGTGTCTAAGCAAAGACTTCTCCATATGCACTACGACATAAGCCACTAGAAACTTAGCCAAGTTTCTCATCTCTGGCAAAGTTGTCACAAATACAACAAAGGTATTGTGCAAGAAACTCACAATATCTGGAACATAAATATCCAGAGAAAAAAGATGGAGTGTCATTACGTATGCATTAAAAAAAAAATGCAAAAATTCTCCCATATATCTCTGCAGCATCAGACAGCTGAAAACACAAACACGTTCACATTCCTGAATAATGACTCTAAGTCATGAACTAAGATATTAAAAAAAGTATTCACACAAACTGGAGAGAAAAAATAAATTCAAATTCACCCATGATAAAGAAACTTGTGTCAGCGATGGCTAACTTCCAAAAAAAGGAGAAAAGAAAAATCAGCGGCATTGTTAACTATCTCCCGTAACTCACGATGTCAAGCAATTATCTACTGAACTCATAAAAAAGAAAAACAGAAATAATGTGTTGTTAGTTCCTCCCATATTCAAAAAAGATTTCACCACCCTTGATAGCATTACAACACCCACGTATTAGTACATAAAAAAATCAGTATCAGAAGTATCATTATCAGCAAAACCACCAAAATTGCTATCATCAAAATCACTAGTATTAGTACAAAAAACATCACTAATGTTAATGCTTGTCCATTCTCCAAAAATTCAGCACAAGATTCACTAAGATTCAGCCAGATTCATCAAGATTCAGCAAAACTCATCACTCATGAATTACTGAAACATTCTCCAAAGTTACAAAAACTCAAATAATCAACCACAAGATTTCTCCCATAATTCATTGTAATAATTCTCTATAAATAATTATCTGTAATAATTATAAAATAATCTCTCATGAAATATCTCAAATCTCTCGTAAAATAAATCCCCATGTAAAGATCTCAAGTAAGGGTGTAATTCCACTAGTATTGCCAAACCCCATGATACCAACCAACACCAATCAACACCAGATGCAACACTAATCAACAACACTCACCAGCATCGGGCATCACCATTCACCACCACTCAGCGCCATTTTAAAGTAATCCCTCCAACACAATAAAAACAATAATAATCTCTGTGTCCCCATTATATTTGTGTCTTCCAAAGAATAAGGAAAACTTATACACATCCCATGCATTTCAATTCTCTTTTCTCTTCATTCAAGAGAAAGAAAATCTATTTTCTAAAAAACAACTCTACGGGTATCTCACTTCATCAACTAATCAATCAGCTGATGTCTTGGCATTGGAAAATCATTTTCAAGGGCAAATTCGTCTCTCAACACCCCAACAAAGAAAAAAAAAGGAAGGAGTTCACTCCCACTGAGAGAAAAAAAGAGTTTCACCCTCCACTGAGAAAAAAAATGTTTCACCCTCCACCGGGCGTTGAAACACCCCCCAGTCAAGCGATAGAACACCTCCCAGTCAAGCGATACCCCCGAGGTATATCAGTAGCAGTACCCTCCCTTGCAATACCCCCGAGGCAAGCAGTACTCGCCTTGCAACACCTCTCTGCGCCGGTTAGCAGAAATTTGCTGAGCCCGTAAAAATGAATGGCTGCTCTGTCTCCAAGTAACAATGCAACCCAAGCACAGTTTCGTATGCATGAAAACTTTCTATACACACTTATATTTTAAACAAAGATGAATGCGTCTGTTCTAAACAGGTGTCAATAAAGAAAACACGTCACTTTCTGCTACCATGGGAAAAAAAAGTGGTATTTTAAACCAGTCCCATTACACAGAATTATTTCAAAAACCCTCCCCGAGATTAAAAAATGTTCTTTAACACTCACCACTTCATAATGAGAACAAAAAAACTTGGAATTTGCGCAAGACACGCTAATAACACACGCACGGGCATCTCGGGAATGCACTCACAAACATCTCAGTACTAACTGACTGTTCCCCGCTCCTTGAGGCATCTCGCTCTGGGCAAAATGCTGACTCTAATAAAAATCCTTCCCCTCCCTTTACCACAGTTACCGGACGGATATTTCTCATTTTCTCTCACTTAGTAACTGAAATCTAACAATTTAATAATTTTCCACAATCCCACAAAGGCTTTGTCGTTCGAAAACCATCGCTAAACCAACAAAACTGTGACATGATCATAACCCCTCTATGTTTAACTGGTCACCTGTCTCTTCATTAGTGTACCTAGGCATAAAAAAACCCTCTTATACCACTTGCTACCAACTGTTAACGTAGATATTTATCTCGTTTTTATTTGGTAAACATGGAACCCTGAGCGTCAGGCAAACCGATACACAATCTCTCTTTCTCTCTCTCTCTCTCTCTCTCCAAGCGACCAACGGCTCGCGACCTTTCTCTCTCTCTCTCTCTCTCTCTTTCTCCAAGCGATCGCTCTCTCTCTCTCTCTCTCTCTCGCAATCTCTCTCTCTCTCCACCTCTTTCTCTCCATTCTAACAGGTAATCAAAATGAGAGTCAAAGTTATATAAAAAAAATAGCTATTTATTTAACAATGGAAAGATAATAATCCAAGTCTCACTGACTAACTTAACTCAGTTAACCCCCCAACATTTAAATGTCTAAAACAGTAATTTGTCACACCAATTGTCTTTTCTCCCATACGGGACCCTTTGTCCCCCTAGGACTCTCGGTCCCCCCTTTGACAGAATACTCAATTCCCTCGCCAGAATCGTCTGTTTCTAAGACACGAGAAACACACTTGTTAGCACACATAAGTTTAAAGACAAAGTTAAAGATTAAACATTCTTACAATGTGTTAACAGGCCATTCCTTTTGGCTAAAGTAATGTACACTTACCCATTGCCAACCAGGATTCTCACTCACTGATAAACAAAAACTCTTTGGCATCTGCCATCGTGGCTCTGCCTTTCTCCCTCGGATCTCTGTGCAAGTCTCCCATAGACTTGGCTAAGGATGCCATTAAGAATAGAAGAGGCGCACACGCACATACGAATGCACACTTCAACAATGCCTCATATTACTGGCTACAACCAGTTTCTCAAAGGCACTTTGAAAAGACCCATGAACTCGTGATCATTGACCCGCCTTTCTATGCACTTTTCATATCACGCCATCACAGAAATCATTTATCAGCTTTTCTCGGGTCGTTGCTTTGGCTCTGTTCTCCACATTCCAAAAAGGTCACAACGAACATATTAAATATATTATTAATTATAATCCCAAGACTCACATTTATATATATTATATATATATATATATATATATATATATATATATATATATATATATATATATATATCATATCATGTGGCACCCACAGAGATGCATAGGACCTCGATGAACTCACGCCACCACATTTTGCCGTGGGCTAACTCCTCAAGACCTCCCCAACAGTCATCCCCTTCTTCCTACCTTATTGTCCTCAACCACGTCTCCTTTGGCCTACCTCTACCTATATTCTATCAAGGGCAACCCACCCCACCGTACTCGTCCTATTCCCTCTCTACTATACACATGGCCTGGCCACTTCCAGCATGATAATCTAATACTCATCGACTAGCTACACCCCGTTACTTCTCTAATTCTGCTATTTGATATCCTATCCTTCCAATTAATTCCTAATATTTTGTTTGTTTGTATGGTGCTTTTACGTTGCATGGAACCAGTGGTTATTCAGCAACGGGACCAACGGCTTTACGTGACCTCTAAACCACGTCAAGAGTGAACTTCTATCACCAGAAATATACATCTCTCACTTCTCAATGGAATGGCCGAGAATCGAACCCGCGACCGCCGAGGTGGGACGCTAATACCATGCCAACCACGCCGCTGAGGCGCTAATTCCTAATATTCTTCTGAGAGCCTTGTTTTCAAATCCTAAAAATTTATTATCCGAGGTCACTGTACTGTACCATGAGTCATGCTCATAAATCAAAACACTCCCAACTACTAACCCTTACGTTATGAATTTTTATTTTTGCATGCACAGAAAAATTCCTATTACTCCAAATATTTTTAAGCATTCTCATTGCTTGATGAGCCTTTTTCAATCTTTCCATAAATTCTGTGCTCAGAGAACCATCCTTACCTAAATAAGTACCTAAATATTTAAGATTAAATTTTTACGCCCAAGCCTTGAATTAGACAATCCTGTGCTTTTTCAATATTGATATTTATGAATTCAGTTTATCCACTACTAATAACTAAACCAACCTTTCGACCTTCTCACTAGACAATTCAACATTCTCTGCATCTATTTTGTTCCTTCGCAGATAAAAACTATATCATCAGCATAATCTAAGTCAACAAGTTTCCCATTTTCTCCCCAGAGTATACCCGCATCCGTTTCTCTTTTGACCCTTCTCACAACATAAGCTATGACCAATACAAGCAACAGAGGAGGCAGAATGCCACCCTGAATCACACCAGACTTAATTGCAAATGACTCACTTAAACAACCATCAACCATCACTTTCCAAGATGTGCCTTCATGCTTGTTCATGATAGCTCTCAAACTTTTCCGGTATTCTATAATGCCACATGATTTTTTCCACAGTCCATCTCGAAATACTATCAAAGGCCTTTTCAAAATCAACAAAAGAAAGACTTAACGGAGTTTTCATTTCATTAGCTTGCTGCATTAAATGCCTAATTATGAAGATCCGATCACTGCAACCCCGCCCCTTTCTAAAACCATCTTGTTCACCCCTCAGAGTACCATCAGCCACTGGCTCCGACCTATTCAACAAGACTGAAAATTTTCAAGACTCCAGGTGACAAAGTGATTCCCTCCAATTACCACATCCACTCAGATCTCCTTCCATTGGAACTTTAATGATTACACCATTCTGCCAACTTGATGGTAATATCCCTGTCACCCATGATATCTTCATGACAAATACTAATCTATCCTCCTCCACTTGAAACATTTCCAAAATAAACCATCCTCTCTGATGCCTTATAATTCTTTAACCGCTTTATAGGGTTAACTGCTACTTCCAGCCTGACCTTACCTTATCAGTATTTAAATCTTCCTGGGCGAGGGTATATCCTCTCCTGGAGGGGACTGGTCTATTGAGAACTGTCTCATAGTGCTCTTTCCATCTATTTCTGATATATATATATATATATATATATATATACTATATATATATATATATATATACATATATATATATATATATATATATAGATATATATACATATATATATATATATATATATATATATATATATATATATATATATGTATATATATATGTATATATATATATATATATATATATATATATATATATATAATATATATATATATATACACACACACTATGAATATGATTTATACCCTTGAAAACTGTATCCATGAATTATCTGTTTTTTTTCTAAATGGGCGGATGTGATGGGCAGTGGCATTCTTAGAATGTAGAGGTCATCAATTTAACTCTCCATGGAAACAGTGGTCCTAAAGTGACAAGACAGCTCAGCTTCGGAAATGCTGACACATCTTTGGGTGGCGCAATGTCGAAAGTCCCTGCCTATGCAGAACAGACCACATCCTGTGTCCATGGGCGAGTGGAAGCATATATGCCTTCTGAATCTGGTTTGGGACAGATTCTTGGGCATGAATAATGATCTGTATAATGACGTCATGAACTTGCGACGAAATTAGTGACGAAACTTATCTGGGAGTGTCTTGTGTATTAATTCGTGCTTGTGTTCATGCGAGCTATTTCCCTACATAATGAGAGAGTAAGTTAGCCAAAATGGAGAACGATACAAAGTCGGCAAAGGGCCAAGATGGCTCTTTTGATTGTGTTTTTGGTTGAATGTGTGTAATCTGTGTTGAATGGGTAAGCATACTTATTATTTTAGCCAAAAGTGTGGCTTGACTGTATTTTGATTGTTTGTTTCAAAGATGTTCTATTTCATTTAACCTTTTGATTTTGATTTATAATCTTTTGCTCATGGATGTGTTCTCCTGTCTTCTTACAGGCGGATCTGGACTAAAGGGGAACTGATCTGGTAACTTATTTAGAAATGGGAACTTAACTGAATGTTCCGTGGTGTTACTAGACTGTGCTATGACTTTTCCTATATGTACGACTTATCTAATATTGGTTATTGTAGAAAAGGGATGGAGTGGGTTTGGTTCAATCCCCAGGGTTATCAGAGATATTTGGATTTTGAATTCAACCTTTCATTTAATTATTTTGTTAAGAACCTGATTTATTTAGTTAATACTTTGCTCTTAAATGTATTTTTGTAGTTCACGAGTCTGATTTAATTGCCTTAGGTAATAGAGAGAGAGAGAGAGAGAGAGAGAGAGAGAGAGAGAGAAAACGCATGTCAACTCAGTGCCTTGCTGCACGGTCATTGCTATCAACATATTTTCCCTTTTAAAAATGTACTGAGGTTGGAACCTCAGTAACAGTTGTGGTGGCAGCGTATAAAGGAACCATTTTATGCCTATTGTGAAATTAATGTCAGCTTAAAAAGGCTGTTTTGAGAGAGACTGGTTGTGAAAATGAGCTAGGATTTCAGACATTAGGTGATAGGTGATAGGACTTAGTTAGCTGTTGTTCTGGTACTGAGAGGAAGAAATTTGATTAGGGTCAGCATTTTTGCCCCCATGTTGTGCATTCAAGTGTTTGTCACTCAGTTGGATCTTGCAAGTGCGTGTGTTTCCCAAAGTGTTTTCTTGCTCGGCTGCTAGATCGTTTTTACACAAGCAAGTATGTGTGTATTCGTGTGTTTATACATATGCACAAATCGGCAGTATGGTGTTCTTTCATTGATGGTGTGAGTGTCACATTTTTTATGCCCTTGTGTTATTTTCTTCTTTCTAACTTTGTGTGTGAATCATTTTTGGGGTTAAAGAGACAGTTCAGATCACCATATTTTTTTTTCCATGGAAGAAGAACGTGATAAGTTTTTTTTATTAAGATGTGTTGATCTTAGCACGTATTTAAAGGTGACGCATTTTTTTCTTTTTTTTAATACATACGTATGCATATAAAGGTTTCATACATGTGGCCCAGTTCTCGAGGTGCTTAGATTGCTTTTATTGGGCCTTGGAGACAGTGTCTCTTATGCGTACTCAGTCAGCGTATTTTCTGCTGAGCAACCAGCTAGTGTGAACCAAGGGGTAGTGTCTAAGGGAGGGTGAATATTTTTTTCTTTGTACCGGGGTTAAGGGGGTGAGTAAATCCATCATTTTTTTTCTTCTCTCTTGTCTCCTCCGTTTGGCCTTGAAAACAAAGTTCAATGCCATGTCCTTGAAATGAGGAAATCAGCTGTTAGCCACTAAGAGATGATGTGATATGCCCGTAGGGTCTTTTAGAATGATTTTTGTTCTTTCTTTTACGTAAAGAGAAAATGAATATGAAATAAAAATGGTGCAAGTTTTCCTTATGCTTTGGAGAATACTTTAAACTGTTTTAGAGATTTTTTATGATTTCGAGATCAGATTTTGACCGCACCCATGATGTTCCCTGGAGGGGAATTGCTGAGCAAGACTGAGTTATAGTAAATCCTGTGTCTCCAGTTTCCGGTCGTTTTTTGCCCGGGTATTTTTTTTTCTTTTTTTCCATGATAGCCCTAGAGTTTTCCTTTTTTTTATGGGTTCAGTAGACAATTGCTTGACTTCTATGTGAGTCATAGATGTTACAAGTGTCACGGGAACAGTCAACAGTGCCATCGGCTTTTCTTTTCTCCTTTTGGACGTTAGCCATCGCTGACTTAAGCTTTTTTTATCATGAGCGAATTTGAATTTATTTTTCTCTCAGAAAAGTTTGTGTAGATTTTTAATATCTCAGTTCGTAACTTGGAATCATTGTTCGGGAATGCGTTTGTAATTTCAGCCGTTTGATGCTGCAAAGAGATTTAGGGGAGAATTTTTGCATTTTTGAATGTGTACATAATGGCACTACATTTTTTTTCTGGATATTTATGTTCCGGAAATTGTTGGCCTCTTGCACAATACCCTTGTTGAGTGTTCAGTTTTTCTGATAGTGTTGCAGAGCCAATATCCGATGAGGTGTCAGTTTTTCTTTTTCTCTCTCCTTTTTCCCGAGTCCGTGAGCATATGTCGCAAGGTGCGACAAGTATATGGCACTTGTGCTTTTCTATTTTTTTTTTTTAAGTTGTCGAGTGTTTTGGCAAATATTTCTAAGTGTCTATCATATGAGAAATAGGTTTTGCTCATGGTTGTGTTTGTAGCAAGCCTGCCAGAGATAAGAAACTTGATTAAGTTTCTGGTGGCCTGTGCCGAAGTGAATATGGGGAAGCCTTTGGTTAGACACTTCGGATTTGTGGGTTTGTTGTAATGAGTTATGGCACACTGATGATTTTTATAAAAATTCCTTGGCAATTTTTTGCCAAGTTTTTGCCCTTCTCAGCAGTTATGCTAAACAGAGAGTTTACAGTTTTTGACGGTAACATTGAGCTCCTTTGAGATGCTTTTCGAGATTATTTTACTGGCACAGTTTTTAGAGTCCGATTATGAGGAGCATTAGAGGTATTATATTTTGGCCATATGGTATTTTGGTTTGTTGGAGTTAGTCCAGAGTTTAGGCCTATGGTGGAAAGTACTATGTTTTAGTCCGCTGTTTAGGATTCAGTTATTTTTGCGGTTATTTTGGTGCAAATGGAAACCTTGGTGAGAGAAGATATGTGGTAATATTTTCAAGTGTATCAGCTAGATGCTTTGAGTGCATTTTTCGGGGACAGAGTTTCTTTTTAGATTACCCTGCTTGGAGGTGTGATGATATTTTTTGGGTACTTGGTTTTTATTCCATATGTGGATGCTAGTGAAATGGAGAGGGGAATATTTCTATTGCCTGGGTGGTATTATTATTATCAGTATGGTGATATGTAGGTGGTTTTTTTATATTATTACTGATGGTTTTTTTGTTTTTGTGCTGAGTCACAGTTTTGAGTATGAGTTTCCCCTAATGGCAAGTGGGTTATATTTATAATGCTCCAAACAAAAACTTCTTTCAGTTTTCTTCTGAAGATTGAAAAAGAAACCCACAAATTCTCTTTGTAACTTGTTTACTTCTAAGTATTTACATTTAATTTTACTCCACACCCGAGTACTTTCAGGCCGTATCTGTACTCCATTTTCAAGAGATGTTTGGGATGTCAGGCTGGGTCAAGGCCCAGCAGTCTTCTCGAACTTCTTCTTGTTGAGCTGTCATTTATGTGATGGCTGTTCTGGTTTCCTTGAGAGTTGCCAATCCCCTCTTGTCGCTCAGGATATCAGAGCGACAAGAGGGGATTGGCAACTCTCAAGGAAACCAGAACAGCCATCACATAAGTGACAGCTCAACGAGAAGTTCCAGAAGACTGCTGGGCCTTGACCCAGCCTGACATCCCAAACATCTCTTGAAAATGGAGCACAGATAGGGCCTGAAAGTACTCGAGTGTGAAGTAAAATTAAATGTAAATACTTAGAAGTAAACAAGTTACAAAGTGAATTTGTGGGTTTCTTTTTCAATTTATAATGCTGCTTTAGCTGATGATGTTATTTTTGACCAAGTGCATTGATTGTTCAGTTCTCGAGAGTGACGTTTTCTTTTTGTTACTAGTTGAGGTCAGCAGAAAGTTGTTGTGAGTACTATGTCTGCAAACTGTGGATGAATAATTCGGGAGGTGGAATTGTCTTTCATTAGTTTGGTGATTGATGACATGTCTTTGTCTATTGGTGATAGATGGTGGATTTTTTGTGGTTATGATTTTTGGCGGTGATCTGTGGTTTTACAAGCCAAAGAGGGGGGTATTGTGATTCCTTTTGGTGTTGTGGCCCTTAGGGGGGTTGGCACTACTGCATTGTGGTTTTATGGAGGTGTTGTATTTTTAGATTCACCAGTGGTTATATTTGGCAGTATATAATTATTGAATTGTGGTTTTCTGTGGTTTATGTCCTGAATAGGTGGTAAGGTGGTTTTATATACTTGGGGTAGTATCATGGGCGAGTTACGTTTTTAGGGACAATTTTTTTGGGCACATTTGGTGATATCCTAGAGATAATTTTGTGAAATGTGGTTATATATTGTTAGTATAGAATTTTTGGGGCTATTTGGAGACTAATGGTTTCTGAGGTTGCAAGTCTGACTAGACAAATCTAATCTATTGTGCGGTTAGAAGCACCTGAGGTGTTCACAGGTGGATTTTTGGTGATAATGCTTGACGAGTCCGGTTGCTGATTTTTTCCTTTCAGAGTCGATTACTCGGAGATTTGCATTATTTTCGGAGATGTTGATTATGGCATTCCATGGAGATGTATGTAAGGGGTTGTTTCCGGTCGATTTCAGTTGATGAGATATGTTGCGGTAGCAAATTCCGTAACGATAAATACCGCATTTATGGGAGAAAGTGTTGGATTATATATGTTTTTTTTTCTCTCTCTATTCTTGGTCGCTTCAGCGAAATAAGGGTATATGTTTGGGTTCATACTGATTTTGTGGGTTAATGAAATATCAGAGCTTGAGAGAACATTTTTAGTGATAATTTGGGGCTGGTTTTGTTACGTTTTTTTTTTTCGGGCTTCATTTTCTTTTTATACATGTGTGAGTAATGTGAGTTTAAAACTGTAGGGAAAGTAGTCCGTAGAGTTTTTTGTGATTTCTCATTTTACTAGTCTAAGGTGGTTTGTGCTATTTTATGTATAGGGTTGGCAAGTCTCTTTTATAATGTTGGGGAATTTTACATTTTCTTTTTACGGGGTTATAGTTGGTCTTTTATATATATATATATATATATATATATATATATTATATATATATATATATATATATATCATTAATAGTGATTTAAGATTCGCGATCTATGAAGTTACTTCACAAGTTTTAGTTAGAAATTAGTTCAGTGGTTATATTAGTGGTGTTAATTGGAAAACGTTCAGTTAGTATTTCCTAGAATTTGAGGTCATTGTTTGAAAGATGTATTTCTCAGGTTAATTCTTCATTAATTGACCAGTGACATGACTGTCATACTGAAACACCATAAACATCGTTCCCCTACGCCAGCCAGACATCCTTCAGCTACTACGCGATGATATGTTGCCGACATGCAAAAGAATCTACGAGTCTACGAGGTTTTTACGACGCTTTTGGACTATGAAAGTCGTCAGTTTTCTTCCACTGGGAGACGTTTTGCCTTTCTACAGCGTGTTTCACGAGTCTATGCAGCTGCAGACCACACACACACACATATGCACTGGAGCGTTGAAAATTCAAGATGAGAAAATGTCTCTACAGTCAACTGTTATTATAGCCCGGATACAGGCTATTCAAATTTATTTCCTGTAATAGACATTGTACTGCCAAAGACGTGGTTATTTTTATATTATTATGGTGTTTATTGAGCCGGCTAATGTGTTGTCCTTATAATTTTTTATAAACTGTGGCTGAATGCGGTCATTCAGAAGGGGGTGGCCGAGCAGTATTATGAATATGATTTGTACCCTTGAAAACTGTATCCATGAATTATCTATTTTTTTCTGAATGCTCGGATGTGATGGGCAGTGACATTCTTAGAATGTAGAGGTCATCAATTTAACTCTCCATGGAAACAGTGGTCCTAAAGTGACAAGACAGCTCAGCTTTGGAAATGCTGACACATCATCTTTGGGTGGTGCGATGTCGAAAGTCGCTGCCTAAGCAGAACAAACCACGTCCTGTGTCCATGGGCAAGTGGAAGCAGATATTCTTTCTGAATCTGGTTTGAGGCAGATTCTTGGGCATGAACAATGATCTGTATAATGACGTCATGAACTTGCGACGAAATTAGTGACGAAACTTGACTGTATTTTGAATATTTGTTTCAAAGATGTTCTATTTCATTTAACCTTTAGATTTTGATTTATAATCTTTTGCACATGGATGTGTTCTCCTGTCTTCTTATAGGCGGATCTGGACCAAAGGGGAACTGATCTGGTAACTTATTTAGAAATGGGAACTTACCTGATGTTCCGTGGTGTTACTAGACTGTGCTATGACTTTTCCTAGTTGTGCGACTTGACTAATGTTGGTTATTGTAGAAAAGGGATGGAGTGGGTTTGGTTCAATCCCCAGGGTTATCTGAGATATGTGGATTTTGAATTCAACCATTCATTTAATCATTTTGTTAAGAACCTGATTTATGTAGTTAATGCTTTGCTCTTAAATAAATGTATTTTTGTAGTTTACGAGTCTGATTTAATTGCCTTAGGTAATAGAGAGAGAGAGAGCGAGAGAGAGAGGAGAGAGGAGAGAGAGAGAGAACGGATGTCACCGCTCAGTACCCTTGCCAGCACGGTCATTGCTTACCAACATATTTTCCCTTTTAAAATGTACTGAGGTTGGAACCTCAGTAACATATATATATATATATATATATATATATATATATATATATATATATATATATATATATATATATATATATATATATATATATATATATATATATATATATATATATATATATATATATATATATATATATACATACACACATACACACACACACACACTTTTGTTCCTTATAAAAGCGTGCTTTTTTATATTCACAAATATCGTTTAATATCCAATTCATTATACCCCGGGAGTTCCAGAGATATAATTAGGTGAATAATAAACAATATTTATGACTTTATATAAAGAGCTTCCTCAGATCAAAAGTTAGACCGTATAGATGTAAAAGCGATATAATAAAAATATCTACATCAGTATTGATTGGTTTACATCACACTGGCATTAAACAAGAGACTGTAGAAGAAGCATTAACTGTCTACACTTTCTGCTTTATATTACTGCCTATTTACCAGTTCGCTGATTTCTTCCCTTATATATAATTATTAATAATAATAATAAACAATACTCCCATTCATACATTCTGGAATCGACACTTGGCAACGCTGCTTGAGGGGATGGGGAGGGGGGTACAACGAATTATGGCAACGCTGCCTCCCTCCCAGTGAGTAAGGGGTCACTGGCTGAAATCCTTCCCCGCCCATTCCTTGTCCAGCCTTCCTCCCATTTCCCCTTGATCAGATTCTGAAATTCGACTCAAAATCATACGGCATTTGGCTCATTGCAGACGAATTCATAATTTATCAATATCTTAGAAACTCAAAACACTCCTGGGAGAGATTTATCTCTGAAAATGAACCTCAGAGAGTAGTGGATTTATAATATTTTAGAAGAAATCTTTTAAATATTTTCTCAGTCTTCGCTCTGTCCAGTGCCACAACTTTTTTTCTGTTTGATAATTGGTTGAACTTGTCCTTTGATTAAGAAAGGCCAGCGCTGTTGCAAATAATTAAGGGCAGAGAGAGAGAGAGAGAGAGAGAGAGAGAGAGAGAGAGAGAGATTATTATTTCCTAGGGAAGAATGGAAAATCCACTAAGATTTAAACAGATTGTTGTAGAGTAATTTTAATTAATAAATGATTTTGATAAATTGGAATAACAGTTTAAGGTTGACCATAGGCGAGCATTTTTTCACACAAATAATATACACATACGCATGCTCACTCACACGCACACGCACAAATATTTATATATATATATATATATATATATATATATATATATATATATATATATATATATATATATATATATTGTATATTGTATATACATAATATATGTATGTATGTATATTGACACACACACACACACACATATATATAGATATATATATATATTATATCTATATATATATATATATATTTTTTTTATATATATATATATATATATATATATATATATATATATATATCTAATATAGACTGGTATAAATGTTCTGTAACAAACAGAGTTCCATCTAATAAAAGGAGCCCATAAAAACACCAAAATAGAGAAAAAGTACTATATTTCAGAGACTGCTGTCTCCTCTTCAGGTAGATGAATGAGAAAAGTTCACAGAAAAGGTGGTATTTATACCAAGAGGTCCATCCACAAACAAGCCATTTTAAGTCACCCCGCTGATAATCTTCCTCTAATCTTCTTAAGGGTTGGTTGAATGAAGACGTTGTCGATCGTGTCCGAAATCCATCCTCCTTTTGAGATGTTCATTACTGCCTCTCTTTTATTAAGGCCGATTCCATCATTTGACTCTTGTACCGGCAGTTGCTGCTATAAATAAATCGTGACAAATTCCAGTTTATTCTATGGTTAATGTTCATTTATATGGTTGAAAATAGCCGAGTTCTGTTGTCCATACCTAACTGACCGTTTGTGTTGTATTAATCTCTGGGGAAGGGATTTACCTGTAAATCCGATGTAAGATTGGTCACAGTCCTGGCATGGGATTTCGTATACCCCAGAGTCCTTTGGAGATGTCTTTTGTTGGACGTTAATCAGGGATTTGGCTAAGGTGTTTGGGTAAGTAAATACAAAAGGGTTCGATTTTCCGAGGGGGTTGGTTATTCTCTTAATCGTGTCCAGGTGGGGAATTATTATTTTATTGTTGGGTGTATCTCTGGTCTTGTCTTTAGGGGGTCGGTAGAAAATTACGTTAGCTTTGTGAATTGCTTTTCTCATTATATGGTCAGGATATTTTAAAGTGAGAAAGCAATTCACAAAGCTAACGTAATTTTCTACCGACCCCCTAAAGACAAGACCAGAGATACACCCAACAATAAAATAATAATTCCCCACCTGGACACGATTAAGAGAATAACCAACCCCCTCGGAAAATCGAACCCTTTTGTATTTACTTACCCAAACACCTTAGCCAAATCCCTGATTAACGTCCAACAAAAGACATCTCCAAAGGACTCTGGGTATACGAAATCCCATGCCAGGACTGTGACCAATCTTACATCGGATTTACAGGTAAATCCCTTCCCCAGAGATTAATACAACACAAACGGTCAGTTAGGTATGGACAACAGAACTCGCTATTTTCAACCATATAAATGAACAATAACCATAGAATAAACTGGAATTGTCACGTGTAATTTATAGCAGCAACTGCCGGTACAAGAGTCAAATGATGGAATTGGCCTTAATAAAAGAGAGGCAGGTAATGAACATCTCAAAAGGAGGATGGATTTCGGACACGATCGACAACGTCTTCATTCAACCAACCCTTAAGAAGATTAGAGGAAGATTATCAGCGGGGGTGACTTAAAATGGCTTGTTTGTGGATGGACCTCTTGGTATAAATACCACCTTTTCTGTGAACTTTTCTCATTCATCTACCTGAAGAGGGAGACAGCAGTCTCTGAAATATAGTACTTTTTTTTCTCTATTTTGGTGTTTTTATGGGCTCCTTTTATTAGATATATATATATATATATACATATATATTGACAGGGCCCCAACATAGAGCTAGGTGAGCTGAATGGGAAAGTGTGAGTAGGAGTATTTGATGAGCTGTGGTGAGCCATCTGTATAGGTTTGTGAACTGGCTATTGTTGGGGAAGTTTTCTGC